>NC_136959.1:46006158-46081158 GCF_032717465.1 Coenobita brevimanus
TGCAAGTGATATTGGAGCTGGGGCTGTTTTGCTGGAAGAGGATGATCAGGGTATTGAACACCCTGTATCTTATTACAGTAAGAAGTTCACTCCTCCTCAAAAGAACTACTCAACTATTGAGAAAGAGCTTTTGGCCTTGATTTTGGGTTTACAGCTTTTTTCATTTTATTTGTGTTCTGGTTTTGACCCCATAGTCATTTATACCGATCATAACCCACTGAAATTCCTTAGTAAGTTTAAAGATAAAAATCAGAGATTGACAAGATGGAGTCTACTTCTTCAGGAGTATTCATTAGACATACAACATGTCAAGGGGAAAGAAAATGTTATTGCAGATTGCTTATCTAGACTTTAGACAGATTGTTTTAGAGTAATATGAAATTTCCTTTGTAAATTTCTTTTTTTTTGTGGGGAGGCGTTACGTAGCATATGATTTCATCATCCTTTGTGTAATTTTAACGCACAGTATGCTGCATGTTTGATCACGTGCGTGTTCTGCCTCAGTCCTCCCCCTTCTATCGTTATAGTAGAGTAAGTCGTTCTCTCTGTTGTTCCTTGCAGGATTGTCAGCTCTTTGTCCCCATGGCCTCATTTGCGAGTCCTTCTTACAAGTTGTATCAAGCTCTGCTGGCCCCTATTTAATGAGCTCAGTCTCTACATTAATTGCCACCTAGATCTGCTCCTCATTTTGTTCACATCTCTGTCCTCCCCTGTACAGTTATTATTGAGTGCTCAGGAAGTCTCCAACTATCTAGCAGCTGTGTATTTTGAGTATAAGTGTTGTTGCATTTTGTTCTTCTACTGTATAGCATAAGTTTAATTTGTAGACCTAGTGAAGTTTTTGTAATTCATGTAAGGTTCTTATTGTCAGCCATCATTAATAATAGTTTGTATCTGTAATAATTTATCTTGCATTCACTGAGCATTACCCAGTGTATTTTCATTTTATCAGGGCTGACTTAGATAAATTTACTCTTGCTAATTTCGTGTTAATAGAGGCTATTGCAGTTAAATATATTTAACCTGGTTTTTGCCATTACATTATCCTTATGAGTCCTGAATGTTTTGTTGTTAGTTTGAGCATTAAACTTTAACTTGTAATTTTACCTAACTCTTTTGTTTTGAACCTGGAACTTTACGGGACAGTAGTGATTTTTAGTATTCTCACTTAAAGTGTACATTATCTTTCTCTGTTCCGTAACAATATATATATATATATATATAATTCTCTCTCTCTCTCTCTCTCTCTCTCTCTCTCTCTCTCTCTCTCTCTCTCTCTCTCTCTCTCTCTCTATGTGTATGTGTGTGTGTGGGTCAGGTCAGGGCAGGGGTCGACCCTTCTGTGCACGAACTGAGGACGCTGAGACGTTGAGACTGCCAGGGTACGAGTTGCAGGGGTAGGAGATTTGCCTGGGAGGGTGGCAGGGATGGGGGAATTGCACAGGAAGGGTGACGGGTGGGGGATTGCAGGGGTTAAGAGTTTGTTGCAGGGGAGGAAGCATTCTAGGAGTTGGAAAATTGTTGGAGTGGTGGACGAAGTAGCAGAGGGAAGAACTGCAGGGGTGGAAGAAAAATGGCAGGGGTGATGGTGAAGCGACAGCGAGGATGGAAGAAATGCAAGAGCGGAAAAGGCTATAAGAGAAGGAATTGCAGGCATGGAAGATTGGATGAGTTTTAGTTGTCAAGGTGTCTTTTACGACGTGAACGTGGACCCGAAATCACGTCCTGCATGCGAATACCCACTAGACAGGCAGACAGGCAAATAGGCAGGCAAGCAAGCAAGCAAGCAAGCAAACAAACAAGCAAGCAGGTAGGCAGATAAGAAGGCATGCAGGTAGAGAGTCAAGCAAATTTTTTTCTTGCTGCCTCCGGACGATTATACTGAGATTAGGATAAATTTTTCAAACATAAGGGATAGTTACTGTGCAGCCACCAGTGACCCCTCCAGGACTAAGAGACTGTCTTAAGATTAATAAAAAAAATGGCTGATGGCAGCAAGAACAAAATGTGTAAGACGTCCTCTGATCCATGGGCCTCTGATAGAGACGATTGCGAAGGGGACAAAAATAGAATGGGACGACCGTTATGGGAATGACTGTGAGAGGGACGACTGTGAGAGAAGTGACTGATACAGGTGACTGATAGGTATGACCATGAAAGAGTGACTGTGAGAGGGGTAACTGTGGGAGGCGTGACTGTGATAGGGATGACTGATTGGGGTGATTGTGAGAAGGGTGACTGCGAGAGGAGCAACTGCTAGAGGGATGACTGTGAGAAGGGTCACTATGAGACGGGTGGCTGTGAGAGGGGTGACAATGACAGGAGGGAGAGGGAAAGAGGATGAGTGTCCGTGATTTACTTGACTACCAGTACAGGGCTAGGAAGTGCAGAGATACTATTTTCAGGGTTATAAATAGCCGAGGTTTTGGGTTGCAGAGGACCAGTTACTTACATATGGAAATTGGTTGTCCATAAGTCACGAGCGGAAGGATTGGAAAGAGCGTGGAAAGGTTAGTGTACAAGTTATAGGAGTACGAGCGAGTGTAGTTATGACAGATATAGGTATGGAAGGTTGTGAGTGTGGGTGTGAATTGTAGAGGGGGGATTGTGTGAAGGGGTGGTGGGTTGTTGTGGGTATGACGAGGTGTAGGTGTAAGTGTGATGATGTGTACTTTAGACATGTATGTAAATTATAGGGACTGTACGGTGTAGATGTGGGTATAATGATTTGTAGGTGAGGAGGGTGAAGTGCAGTTTGGATGGCATTGTGTAAGTGTGAGTGAGATGAAGTGGAAGTGCATGTTTAAGGATGTAAATGCCAGTAAGGATATAATCAGTGAGTTCAGGTGTTGGGAGTGTCAAATGCACTGTTATGCTGATGGAGAGGATCATATGGAACTGTGTTGGTGATGAATCAGTACAGAAGTTGTAGATACCGATTATGTAAACGTGGATGAGACGAAGACATTGTTGTTTGGAGGTAATATACTAATTGTCCAAGTGTATATGGATTGCCTGCAACAGTTGTGGGGAGTGATGCAATAAGCGTGGATTTAATAATGATATCGTTGGTGAAGATGTGAAATGATGGACATAGTAGGTGTGAATACTGATGTCGTAGTAGGTAAAGTGTTGTATAATATGAAGGTGTTTAATTGTAGATATAGCAGTTGTGGATAATGATGCTGCATTTGTAGATGAGATGATGTGCCAGGTGCAGATGGTGATGCAGTTTGAGGTGTGTGTGTGTGGTGTAGATGTTGCCACTAATACTAATGTGGTTAGAGGAGGATGATGGGAGAGCAGGAGAGTGTCGCAGTGCGCCTTCCTCACCTCACCTGATACCCCGAATCTCACACCTCTTCCTCCTTCCCCTCACTCTCTCTTGCTCTCACTTTGACTTCCTCTGGCACACTCTTTACCCTAACAATCACTCTTACCCTCTCACTGTCATTCTTTCCTCCTTACTGTCACTCTCTCTCACTCCCTCTCGTTATCAGTCTTTTGCTTTTAATCACTTCCTCTCACACACTTTCCTTATTACTTTGACTCTTTCTTCCTCACAGTTATTCTTTCCTCCCAGAATCACTTCCCTCTCTTGCCTTCTCTTTCCCTCTCAGTAACTTTCATGCTCAAAGTCACCCTCTCCTGACGTCTCCCTCTCCCTCACAGTCCCTTTCTCTTTCCCTCTCGTGTACACTCTTCTCTCACCTCGTTTCTCTCTTTCCCTGTCACTCTGTTTCCCTTCCATTTTCTCATGCCCTTATTCTCCTTTTTCCTATGCTCTCCCACTCTGATTTCTCGACCCCTCACTCACTATAACACTTGCTGTCACTCTCATTCCCTCGCTGTGTTCTCTCTCTAATCCACGTATTTTTTCATTAACTAGCTGCCACTCTCACAATTCTCTTACTGTTGCATACTCTCTCTCTCTCTCTATCTATCTATCTATCTATCTATCTAACATCATCATCATCATCATCATCATCATCATCATCATCATCAACACAGAACCTCTTTTTTTCCCATCACACTAAGGTGCCACTACGCAAGGGGAAGAAATCCATTACCTTTTTTGGGTGTGTGACGTGACATTTACCAAACATCATATCTCGAAACCTCGTAACATTTCACTTTTACCTCCGAGCACAACTGGGTAACGCGCATCATTGGCGGTAGGAAGGCGTTAGGTGACACTAAGGGCGGAATGTTAGTGTGGATAGGAAGCTTACTAAACCTCTTCCTTACCGGTTTATTTCTGATTCTTCTCCGTCGATATTAAAGAAGGCACAAGAGGCAAAAAAAGAGGATATTATTGGATAGTCTGGAAAATAAATAGGAAGATGTGCTTGGGAGGCTCCGTACCCGACACAATACGAGCCTAGATGTTCATTACCTAGCAGTGTTAAGGCCTGACATACTTGTGCTAATGTGAGCGAATGATTAATGGCCTGGTGCTTTCATTGCTAGAGTCGCACTTATGTAACATAGAATGAAGGAAAGGGTAGTGTGTGTGTGTGTGTGTGTGTGTGTGTGTGTGTGTGTGTGTGTGTGTGTGTGTGTGTGTGTGTGTGTGTGTGTGTGTGTGCTTTATTTCATTTTACACTATATTGATCAGTTTAAGTTTCTTTGCAATGTAACACCGCATTTGGAGGATGTATTTATATCTGTATCTCTCTAGCAGTACCCTTCAGCACTAACACAACTCCATAATACTGTAGGTATAAGCTACGTTTGCAACTGACTATATTGTGTTCACTTTAAGTTAGCCTAAAACTGCCAATCAACCATAATGAATGTTGAGTTAAGGTACCATTAGAATACGATGCTAGTCACGAAGCAGTGTTACGGAAAGGATGTAGAGCCACAGTATTGTCTTAGCCTACCACTGAGCTATGTGAAATAGGCTGCGAAATTACGAAAATCTCCATCGTCATTGGTGTACGAACACTAATTAAGTTGTGCCTGTCGTGTGCACAGTACGAACTTTGACACGAGACTGCTGTTGTTGTCGTGGTAATGGGAGTTGGTGCACAGCGTTTCTGAGCACTTCACCTGGTGCTTCACACTGACACAAGGACTCACTGCAAATAAATGTCCTGGTCAGATTGAGTTTCGTTATACAACGTTTTATGACCCGTCTCTTGGTTAGCACGACCTTGTTATTCTATGCCAGTTAACGCCGGACGATTTGTTCAACTCTGTGTGTGTCATAAGAGCTTAAGAGGGTTAATACTGTTACCATTACTCTCCTCAGGGTCAGTACAACTCTTGTTATCGTTATTTATTGCCAACTAACGCCAAATTATTCTATTCAGCTGTGAGTGAATCATAGGTGTCTGAGAATTAATACTGTCACCACGTACCCTCTCATGGCCGGGATGAATCTAGTATTAGATCTGTGATAATGCCAGATAATTTTCTTAAGCTGAGAGTGAGTATAGAAACCTGAGGGTGATAGTGATGTCACCATTAACCCTCTTGTAGGAACAACTGTCTAATTGTATTCCCGCTGATAATTTTGTCTAGCTGAGAGTTAGTTTGTAGTCTAGGAGTGTTATTTCTGCCAGATCAGACTGACACATTACTTAACCTTAGATCGTGAAGGGGAAGGCAGATCCCTAGTATTTAAAAACATTATGGAAACACAGGGTTGAAAATAATAGACCTCTGACCTTTCTGCCTCGCTGCTGACTGCGTTAGGTAGTGTGATACAGCGTAACCATTTCATCTCCTCACAGGTGTGTTCAAATACAACTGTCATTAATTAGGGGCTCACCTACCCCATGCCACGCTCAGTGTCAACCCCTTCAATCCGGTGACGTGTTTCTTTAGTTCATTCTCACTACCTCCAGACGATTTTGGGGGATTTAGAATAGCACCCTAGTATCTAATGGGTTAATGAAAACTGTATCTAACTTCTCCAGTTCGAAAAAGCTCTCTATGGCCGATAAAATTGACTGAAAACATCAAGAATACACACACACACACACACACACACACACACACACACACACACACACACACACACACACACACACACACACACACACACACACACACACACACACACACACACACACACACACACACACACAGTCATTATCATGAAAGTGTTAATGATACAGCCGTAGGCCTTTTGTCATGCTTCAGGACTCCACATTGCTCCATTACACAGGCCTATAAATATTGCAGCCATATTTTTCACGCATCACGACTAGTTCGAATACTCCCTCCAAAGCTTAATAAAATCGTTAGGACGTAGCAAGAGTAAAGCACAAATACTGTACGTTATCTTACAGAAGGGGATAAAAAATTATTATAATATCAGTACGTTATCACATCGTTCAGCTACACCATGCAGGTTATCTTCTGACAACAATGGTAACACTTCGCTAATTAAATCTTAACCTCGTGCTAAATAACACTTTACATCTCGCCTGAAAGTGAAAGTGAAGTGAAATTTCTTGTAGTCCGTCCACCGCAACTAGACTGAGATTTTTTTTCCTATTTCTCTTTAGGTCAGAGACTTAACAGTACTGCAGGTCTACATCCTGCCCATAGCACTTCTTAGTGGCTAGCTCCGCATAATGTTAATATCTTGCTACAGGTCAGCATTCATGCTAAAGATGGCAGTTATAGAGCAAGATAAAGTGGACAGAGTATAGTAGCTAGTGATAGTCACAGCACTTCCATATCACCTTGCATATTTGGGAAGTGTTATTCATGATCAACAATTTGAAACGCTTCGACTCCTTTTTGAGGGGAGGTGAATTATTTTTATTTGCAGCCATAACAGCTTCATCACCTGACAATTCTACTCGCGTGATCACCAGACAAGTGTGTTTAGTAGTAATATGGAAGCCTACATCACACGTCACCTGACAGCTTTAAGCAGGAAGTGGCGTGTGAATCTCACTAACAGTGACAAGTACAAGGTGGCAGCAGTTAGTTTACAGTGCCAGATGCAAAGAAAAGAAACTACCCATTCAAAATTAAAGGTAAGAACAAAGTGTCAAAAGGAGACTGTCAAAATTCAGTGTCAGAATTATTGGCTTCAAAAGTATTGGGTCAAAATTAATCGTTTGAAGTTTTTTTTTTTTTTTTTTTTTTTTTTTTTTTAGGGGGTGTTGCTAGAATCAGTCAATGTTATTCCGCTGAGGAAAACCTCCGTTACCCGCAGGGTTACGTATGTTTGGATTAAACTGTCAGGTTGAAGATAACCATGACGATGACGATGTGAACCTAGTCTCGTCTGAACGTGAACCCAGTAGACTGCATACTGAAGCTACAGGTACTCTTCTGCCGTCCGCCACCCGCTTTCCCGGGATGTGGAGGAAGTTTAGAGACGTTTGTAGTGAAGCTACTTATATCTGTGCCACCGCATGAGGGCGTCCCTCACCATCACCAGTGTCAGTATATAACATACACACGATGAGAGGCTACACCCAGTCTGAATGAAGTGGCAATGAGCAAATAGTTCTAATTTGACTCTAGAGGGTGAAAGTGCCTATAGGCTACCCCTAAAAGCGACTTGATACGCTATAACTTAAGTAATCAGAAAATTTAGGTGCCAGACTTGAAGGTGTAAATACTGAAAGTGAAATGTAACATCTCGCCACCACTCAAGCTGCCCTTCCTTCTCTCCTCGTATGTACTCAGCCCTGCCTCCCACCTTCACTTGTTGGCGCCCGTGTTTAACGCTTGTTGGAGAGGGCATAAAGTTTGCCCTCCTTATGTTTAGCAGGTAAACTCTCCTCCATCTTCTCACTTAGGCCAAGGTGCAGGAGTCGGGTTAGTCCTCTGCTGTGTTTTAGCAAATAACTGCGTGTAAATTATTTGCTACCGTCTGTATATTTGTTGCAGGTAAGACTTATGTTGTCTGTCTGTGAGTTCTCGAGTTGTTCCTCGTGTGTGTGTGTGTGTGTGTGTGTGTGTGTGTGTGTGTGTGTGTGTGTGTGTGTGTGTGTACACAACCAGTCTCTGCAGTATGATGATCTAGTTTTTATTTCAAGCATGCCATCTCCAGTCGCTAATATTCACCCTGAGAAAGAATTTTCGAACTAAAGGCGTTTGATCCAGCCTTGATAGCCTTTCCGGAGTTGCATAAATTCATCTGGAGGTGGCAAGAATTAGAGACATCATCGTAGTGAAAGGATTTAGAGGTTACAAGGGTGTGAAAGCATAGTGGGTCCTGTATTACCCAAAGACCTGACCGTCGCAGTTTCTCCAGACGGTAGACAAAAATGTATGCCATGTATGTGTTGAAATGCCATCACAAACATATTTATACATCTAATATTCACAACATATATTCATTCCTGTATTTTGTTATGTTATTAAACTACCTGCTCTATACTGGCACCTTTATGAGATCAGAAAAAGAAAGAAAATGGGTGGGAGGGAAGGAATTTATTGTCATGTGAGTGTGGGGTACGTACTTTAATTTCACTCGGTCACCGAAGTGTGTAGTGGCTTTGTTTACACCGCTAGACTATCATGGTGGCAAGGCGTAAATACTGATTAACGCAAGACTGGAGGTGAACTGGGGGACTGGTGATGGGACTGGGAACAGGAAATGGATTGGGGAATGGAGGAGGACTGAGGATAGGAGGTGGGCTGGAAACAGGAGGTGGACTAGGGAAATGAGGCAATCTGAGGATTGGAATTGGATTGGCAATTGGGGATTGGACCTGTGACTGGACTGGGGACTGAGTTGGACGCTTAAGTATTGGAGGTAAGAGGACATGGGGTGCTGGAGAGGGGATAATGGGACTGGGGCACTGCGTTGGGGGAGTAACATGGAAGGAGCTGTGATACTGGGATAGGGGCCAAGGGAACAGGGGTGACTGGGTGCAAGTCAGCTAGGGTGGAGGGGAGCTAGGGTGTGGGTGTACTAGGGAGGGGCTACTGGGGAAGGGGGTGCTGGGGAGGGGGGCTGAGTTACATGGTAGGAGAAGGGTTGGGTGTCTGGTAATAGATGGCTTGGTCTGGATTTCTTTGAGACATATATCGTGTGTGTGTGTGTGTGTGTGTGTGTGTGTGTGTGTGTGTGTGTGTGTGTGTGTGTGTGTGTGTGTGTGTGTGTGTGTGTGTGTGTGTGTGTGCGTGCGTGCGTGCGTGCGTGTGTGTGTGTGTGTGTGTGTGTGTGTGTGTGTTTAGTAATGGCGTGCGTGACTGGCGTGGACCCAAACATGAGCATCCAATCTCAGTGTTTTGACAGGGATTTTAATGCTGGCCGGTACGCCCCTCCCCTCCCCCCCCTTTTTTTTTATCGGTTCCTGCTCCCTGGATGTTGTGGTCACCTGTCTGTCACGGGGAGGGATATTTGAGGTGTGGGATATTCGGGGTGGGAGATATTACTAGTGTGAAATATTCGGTGGTAAAACGTCATGCTGCTGCTGGTGATGATGATGATTACGAGCGAGCGAGCGCAGCAAACGAAACTGTGTTTACATTCAGCTGAGAAATGAGCGACCCAACACGACACAGCCCGACCGCGATGATATTCAGAGGCTAATAACTTTTCTACTATGTGGGATAGAGAAGAGATTCTTTCAGCATGTAATAGATACATTCAATAAATTTTGTTTTTAGGTATAACTCGTATGTTTACTTATGAGACCAAAGAAACCCCTTGGAATCCCAGCTTTCCTAGGGAATATATCAAAGGCTTCAATTAACATGCCTCACTACGAAATCATATTAAAAAAGATTACCTGTTGTAACACTATGTTTTCTTGCATGAATTCTAACAATTAAATATCGGACATTACGCTCCTAATATTACATGAACGTTTTTCCTATGTTTAGGTGGTGAAATCAGCAAAGGTAATCGCCCCATTTCTGGGTTTTATCAGTCCATCAATAACCAGGCGTTTTCCAACGCCGTTCCTTGACACGCAAGTTGGGAGCTGAGAACTGAACATTGCGCGTTTGATAAATGCTACGGCGCCTCGCTATATTCACATTCAGACAGAGAACATGAGAGAGAGAGAAAACGTGAGAAAGTAAACATTTCAACTCAATTATTCCTCTTTTATTGTTCAACTACCTCACCAGAGTTGTTGAAAGTTTACACCAAGATGAAATTATGATGACAGGCCTATGTACAAATGCTCACTCGCTCGTAACGCGCTCACACACTTTACTGGTGATATTTGTTGTGAGGGATATTGTGGGTGAGGAATATTTGGGACAAAGGATATATGAATTGTGAAAGATTACCTGTGAGGGTTGTTCGGGTGGGGGGTATTAGGGATGAGGGATATTTTGAGTGAGGGGTATTAAGGATGAGGGATATTATAGTGAGGAATATTAGTAGTGAGGGACAGTACTATAGTCGTGGCGCGTGACTCTGAGGTTGTTATTATCGTGCTCTGGCAACCTACCATTCAAAAGTGCGTCTGATTTCGTGTATAATATGAGACGCATGTGATTCGTGTATAATATGTTCGTGTATAATAATATTCGTGTATAATATATTCGTGCATAATAATATGATTCGTGTATAATATGCCATAAAATCGGACGCACTTTTGAATGGTAGGTTGCCAGGGTACGATAATGACAACCTCAGAGTCGTGCGCCGCGACTATAGTGAGGGGTAATCGCATTAACTAGAATTATAGATAAAAGATACTGGCAGCGGAGAATATCACTGGTCACGGATTTTAGAGGTCAGTGGAGCTCAGTGTCAGGGATATGCATTGTCAGGGATATTTGTGGTCGCCCTTGTGGTCACATGGTTGCGGATGCTGACTGTATTCGCTCTCGTCGTCATCATCATCATCATTATTTTAGTATCATAATCATCATCATTCACTATCATCATCATCATCATCATCACCACAGTATCAGGACAAGGCCTCTCCCAGCTTTCTCCACTCAGAGCTGTTGGTTGGTAGTTTTGTTCCATCTCAGTCATCCGCAGTTATAGGTATCATCTTTTCATCTCATCGCGTGACCATTTCCTTCCCCCTCCCACATCTCCCTCCCTCCTCTCACTCCTTTCTACTTCCTCCTCTCTCTCCTCCCTCCTCCCTCTGCTTGCTCCTACCCCCTCCTCCTCCCTCCTCTCACTCCTACCTCCTCCCTCCTGTCACTCCTATCTCCTCCCTCTTCTCACTTCTGCCTCCTCAGTTCCTCTCACTCCTATCTCCTCCCTATTCTCACTCCTACCTCCTCAATTCTTCTCACTCTTACCTCTTCCCTAATATCACTTTTCCTCCCTCCTGTCACTCCTATCTCCTCCCTCTTGTTACTCTTACCTCCTCCCTCCTGTCACTCCTCCCTCCTCCCTCCTGTCACTCTTACCTTCCTCCCTCTTCTCACTCTTACTTCCTCCCTCCTCTCACTTCTACCTCCTCTCTCCTCTCACTCCTACCTCTTTCCTCCTCTCGGTCCTACCACCTTCCTCCTCTCACTCCCACCTCCTTCCTCTTACTCCTCCCTCCTTGCTCTTACTCCTCCCTCCTTCCTCCTCCCATTCCTACCTCTATTCTCCTCTCACTCCTACGACCTTCCTCCTCTCTTTCTTACCTCCTCCCTCCTCTCAATCCGTCCTCCTCCCTCTTCCTACCCCTGCCTCTCCCTTCCTCTCCTACTCTGGGCTGCCCCTCGTGTTATCTTACGCGTCCATTTCATCCCCTGACTACCTCCATCATCCTCACACATCCTCTCTGGGTTATCACTCTGTTATCTTGCTTATCTATTTGTTATCTAGTCTACAAAATACATGACTACACACGTCATTTTCTGGTTTCGGTACCTGGGTGTTTTTCTAAGTTGACTAGCATCTCTTGGTACCTGAAGAAATACAATTGAAGGCGTCGTCGGGCTGAATGGGTCAATATCGAGGAGTTTATAGTAACGAGTTCATTTGGCGAGTAGAAGAGGCAGACACAGACTGATATATATGGAGTGATGAGATGGGAGGATATGAGGAGGAGTGGTGTGTCGTGGAAGAAAATGCTTAAATTAGTGCCTGTCAACTACACGGGGATCATTAGGACAGACAGCTTTTCCTTCTATGTTTTGTTTTCCTTTTTTTTTTTTTTTCTTAGTTTTCTACACGACAGTCTATTTTTGCTACGTGCCAGTCTTCCCCGAGAATACTGGGGTTCTGGTAATTGATGTTATCTGAGGGTGTGTGGTTAGTGAATATTCTGAGCCTACCTATGCCAAGACGCTGCGTCAGGCAGCAAAGAGATAAACAGACAGACAACTATACACTGAACAGGTAGGCAAACGTAAGAACTAGTAATTGATGGATGAAAAATAGACAGACACAGGCAAACAGATATAGATAGATAGATAGATAAATATATAGGTAGATGTATGTATGTATATGATAGAAAGAGAGAGAGAGAGAGAGAGAGAGAGAGAGGTGGACATACAGCTGCATATATAGATAAACAGATAGACACAGACAGACATTAATAAGCTCCTGAATACACACCTCGCCAGAGATACGTGGGTAGACAGATGCACAGATATTAACAGACACAGAAAGATAGACAGACTGAGAGTTGGACAGATAGATATTGGTAGGTTAATGACTACACAGATGGACAGATAAAAATGGATAGATAATTATACAGAAAGACATAAAAATAGACAGATATTGGCAGACCCATGACCACACCTGTCCAAATACCGTCCGTCTTGAATGTCTGTCTGTCATTGTAATCAGGTGACCACCTTCCATTGTCTGTTCCCCCCCCCTCTCTCTCTCTCTCACTCTCTCTCTCTCTCTCTCTCTCTCTCTCTCTCTCTCTCTCTCTCAGTAAATACCGGCATGATTCACATGTCAACTGTGAAGTCTGCAATTGTGAGAGTAGCTGGAACAAGTTGGAGGAGGAGGAGGAGGAGGAGGAAGAGGAAGAGGAAGAGAAAGAAGAGAAGCAGGAGCAGGAGGAGGAGGAAGAGGAAGAGGAAGAGAAAGAAGAGGAGCAGGAGCAGGAGGAGGAGGAAGAGGAAGATGAGGAGGAGGGAAAAAGGGACGAAGGGGGGAAAAGTGGGAGGAAAATGAGAAACAGGGAGAGAAGGGGGTTTAAGGGGAAGAAGACGAAGACTAAAGGGAAGAAGAGGAAGAGGAGGAGGAAGAAGGGCCAAAGAAGGAAGAAGAATAACATGTCAGAAAAGGAATAATAGTACGTAGTTAACCTTTAAGATTCGTTTAATCAAAATTTTCTCTATTCTCCCATGATACTGAATTAAAACTCAATTAAGGCTTCATAATGCCCTTAATCTATTAAAAGCAAACATGGCAGTAATGAAAAGGACGTAGAGTCAACAAGAGGAAATGCCAGGCCAAGGCTCACTATTCAGAAATTTTACTGGAATCTCTAACTTTGGTGATTGGTAGGCAGTGGTGAAAAATTGTGTGTGTGTGTGAGAGAGAGAGAGAGAGAGAGAGAGAGAGAGAGAGTAAACAGACAATAGAATGCTGGAGGTCAAAAAGCGAGGGAAAAAACACAGGAGCCTACAAAATGACCGGAAGACTGGCATTGAAGAGTCAGACACAGTGAATTGGCTGGCTGACTGACTAGTTGGCTGGCTGATTTGTTGGTGGGATGGTCGAGTGGCTGGGTGGTTGTGTGGTTGGGTGGATGGTTGGTGTGTGGCTGTATGACCGGTTGGATATATAGTTGTTTCTGGCTGTGTGGTTGTTTGGTTGGTTGTGTGACTGTGTGATCGTTTGTTTGGGTGTGTAGCTGCGTGGTTGTTTAGTTGATTGTGTGGTTGTTTTGTTGGGTGTGAATGGTTGGCTGTGTGGTTGCATGGGTGGCTTTGTGTTGTTTGGGTGGGTGTGTGGTTAGCCGTGTGGTTGTTTGATTATCTGTGTGGTTGCTTGGTTGGGTGTATAGTTGTTTGTTGAATGTTTTGTTGTCTGTAGTTGTTTAACAGAATGGCTGCCTGGCCTGCAGAATGAGGTATTATGAATTGGGTCACGTCACCAGGTACTTGACGAGTCCTTTCACTGCTCAGACCCACCTTAGGGCAGGTATTACACTCTTCCTTTTGTTATGCCAAGCCGAAATAACCCGGGACTGAGAGCCGGCAAAATAAAAATTCCCCCCCACCCCCATGCCCCATCCCACGGCCCACCCCTACCCCAACCTCTCACCACCCTAAAAAAGTGAACACAATGAATGGCAAAATCAAGATCCGGTCCATTCGAGATGCTTGGACACACTGCCTTTACAAGACTATACAACACAGTGGGTGGAAAAGAAAGACTGATGCCAACCTTGACCACATAGTGATTTGCGACAGGTTGGCTGGCAAAGTGGATACCTGATAGGCTAATCTGACGGACTAATTTCCAGGTAATCGTTTTCTGACAGATAATTTAATTGTGATTGGTGAACTATGTAACTGGCGACAGACCGATTGACCAACTACCAAACTGACTGTCTGACCGTTTTGAAGTGACTAACAGACTGGTTGACTGAGTAACAAGCTATATACTGACCGACTGAATATCGAATTGACTTACTGACCGGCTGAATATCGAACTGACTGGCTAAGCAACTGACATAACTAACCAACTGACAGGACTGACTAAAATGACTGACTGACCGATTGATAAGCCCAACAAATTAACTGACTGACTGAGTGACCTAACTGCCTAACAAGTGAACCATGCTAGTGAGTGTGATAGTGACCTAGTAGCGGCCACTTCATACCGGACACAGCGTGTAAGCCTTGACAATAGCGAGGTCATGACAGCGTTGTGTGGTACATGACAATCACATCAGCCAGTTTTCTTCCTTTCCCTCCTCCCCTCCTCTCCTCCCCCTCATCTTCCCTGTCTCTTTCAACCTTTCACCCCACTCCTCTCTTCCAACAACCCCACACTATTCTTTCTCCCTTCCCACTCCCCTCTCTTTCCCCTTCCCCCTATTAACCTTTCCCCCTCTTTCCCCCACCCTCCTCTTTCTCCCAGCCCCCTCTTCTTTCCCCAACCTTCCTCTCTTTCCCCCCACCCCCCTCTTCTTTCCCCCAGCCTCCACTCTTTCCCCCAGCTCCCTTTCTTTCCCCCATCCTTTCTCTTTCCCCCACCCCCTCTCTTTCTCCCACCGCTTCTCTTTCCCTCACCCCCTCTCTTTCCCCCACCCCCTCTCTTTCCCCCACCCCCTCTCTTTCCCCACCCCCTCTTCTTTCCCCATCCTCGTCTTCTTTCCTCACCCTCCTCTCTTCCCCTCACTCCCTCTCTTTCCCCTCACTCCCTCTCTTTTCCCCACCCACTCTTTCCCCCACCCCCTCTTTCCCCCAGCCCCCTTTCTTTTTCCCAGCCCCCTTTCTTTCCCCCCTCTCTTTCCATCTCCCCCTCCGTTTCCACCTCCCTCCGTGGGAAGTCGTTGGTGCATTGGTTACCATACCCAATTCACAGCCGAAGGAACTCGAATGAAAATCTCAGGATGGCTAGACCCTTGGATGCAATTTGTTTTCTCTTGTTCACCCAGCAGCATAATTAGGGACCTGTACAGAACGTTGACTGTTACGGTTCATGTTCGGAAAATTGGTACTTAGCCAAAAATGATCGTCTGCCTTACTGGCCCTCGTGCAGTTTATAGGCATAAAATAAACAAACACCTTTTTCTCTTCCCGTCCTCACTCCCTCCTTTTCCCTTTCTCCTTTTCGTCCATCACCCTCTCCCAGCCTCTCCTACCCCCTCTCACCCTTCCCCAACCTTCCTTTGTTCCCCTTCTCTCGTCTCCTCCTACTTTCCACCTCCTGTCACCTTGCCTTCTTTCCTCTCTTCCTTTCCTCTCTTTCCCTGCTACTCCCATCCTTTTTACATCACCTCTCCGTTTGTCTTGATCATCTCTTCTTTCTTTTTTTTCTTCTTTAGTTTCCCCTTCTACACTCTTCCTTTTCGTTCTTTACACTTCATCTCTTTCTCTCCCCACCTGCTATTCCTTCCCTCTATATCCCTCACCCCTCCTGTTTACCCCACTTGCCTTGGTGCCAACACCCTACTCGCCTTCTGGGGTACCGGGCTCTCTTTAGAGCCGCCACAGCTGGTATGGTACGTTATGGTAAGGCCGACACGGAACGGTACAGTACTTTTGACACAGAACGGTACATTTGTAACGGTAAGGTATAATAGGGAACATCCGACACGTAACGGTACTGTATAACTGACATGATTCAGTGCAGCTGACATAGTATGGTGTGGTATGTCTGACACATAACAGTAAAGAATGGCCGTTATAGCATAGTATAGCACAACTGACACAGCACAGTACGGTACGACTGACACTGTACGGTACAGTGCAGCAAACACAGTACGGTATGGTATGGTTGGCACATTTCGGTACGGTTCATCTGATACGGTAAGTAAGATACAGCTGACACGGTGATGATGCAGAGCAGCGATGGTCCACGATGCCATGGCTCAGATGTGGGAATTAAGGCTGGTATTCTAGGTATCATGGCAGGCTCCGTAGCACGTCTTTTTTAGCGATTGTTTACCGTATGACAATTTAACATTCTATTTTGTGATTTATTTCGTTTCAGTATCAGTATAATTTGCATCAGTAGCATACGAGATGATAATGCGGTGTAATGTTCTCAATAAATCGCCAGTCCTGGATATGATGAGAGATTGGCCTTTTCCAGTTGCAAATGCACCTGCCAGATTCTTCCCCAACTTAGAGTATATGGAGTGTTGGACTTGAGCTGCGGCAGTGTGCTGAATCTGCAGTGCTGATAGGTAGGTGTTTAGAGGGCCCAGTAGTATGCCAGGTGGAACCCCGGAACGAACAGGATAATTGGATGACTCAGTACCACTCACCACGAGAAACGAAAAAAAAAAAAAAAAAAATCTTAACTTGAAAAGGTTCCCGGAATGACTGAGTTTTATTTTTTTTTTCCTTTTTTCACGTAGGTAATTGTACCCACCAGAATCCAGCTCTCAGCGTGACGACTCTTTGCTACATAACTTTAGACAAGAAAGTTAGTCAGTCATGTGTGTAACAACGTATAACTTTCCATCCTTCACCCTAACTGTTGCTGGGACACAGGTCGAGTCTGCTTGATGTAGTCGTTAAACGTAAAGTAATTCTCCAACATTTTTAAATACAATTGCTACAGTGGCAATTCTGAAGTTTTTCAGGTACATTATGGACCTTTATTTACTTATTTATCTATTTATATTTGTATTTATTTTTTTGTGTCAAGGCTCAATTTTAGCTTCGTTTTACACCTGTGCTCTCTCTCTCTCTCTCTCTCTCTCTCTCTCTCTCTCTCACACACACACACACACACACACACACACACACACACACACACACACACACACACACACACACACACACACACACACACACACACACACACACACACACACACACACACACACACACACACACACACACACACACACACACACACACACACACACACACACACACACACACACACACACACACACACACACACACACACACACACACACACACACACACACACACACACACACACACACACACACACACGCACACGCACACACACACTACACCCCCACGCACACACACACACGCGCACACACACACACGCGCACACACACACAGGCGCACACACACACAGGCGCACACACACACAGGCGCACACACACACAGGCGCACACACACACACACACACACACGCGCACACACACACACACACACACACACGCGCACACACGCACACACACGCACACACGCACACACACGCACACACACCTTGGCATCCTACCCCATCATCCACCACCTTATTATTATTATTATTATTATTATTAATTATTATTATTATTATTATTATTATTAATTATTATTATTATTATTATTATTATTATTATTTAATACTATTATTATTATATTCCTCCTCCTCCTCCTCCTCCTCCTCCTCCTCCCTAGTACTTTACCCCACTCTTCCTTCTTGGCTCTTTCTCTTACCCTCTTCCCTCTCCCTCCTCCCGCCTCCTTCCTGTCCCTCCCTCATCCCTCCACTCCCACCCTCACCTCCCTCTCAACCCCCTACCCTCACTTCATCCCATTTGGATTGTCTCGCCTGTTGTATTCTTTCATTTTCTTTTTCCCTTCATTATTCATTTGGCTATATATCTTTCATTATCATCCAAATGTATATATTTCATTATTTATTTTGATTTTTGATATTTGTTCATGGTTTATTTTCCTGTTTGCTTTTATTTTCCTTTTTTTTTTTTTTTACTGTACTGCCTTTCTTTTATTTTTTCTTCCTTATATTTATTTCATTTTCTTCACCCATCCTTATTGTTCTCCTATTGTCTTTTTTTCCTTTTTTTCTTATTTCTGCCTTCACTCCTTACCTTCTTATTGTTCTCATATGCTCTCACTCTTTTCTCCCCTTCTCTTCTGTTTTATTCTCGTCTCTAGGATTTCCCTTTCCCTCCCTTTCCTTTCCTTACCCTTTCCTCCCCCTACATTGTGTCTCCCTTCCAATCCCTTTTCTCCCGCTTTCCCTTTTCATTTCCTTCCCTACTCTCCCCTTCCCTTCTCTAACCTACCCTTCCATCCCTTCATATATCTTTCCCTCCTTTCACTTAGCTTTCCTTCCCTTCACGTACCCCTCCCTCCCTTCATCTATCCTTCCCTCCCTTCACCTGTCTTCCTTCTTTTTCTTCTTCCCTTCCCTTCACTCACCTACCATTCCTTTCCTTCACCTACCTTTCCTTTCCCTTCACTTCCCTTCCCTTCCTTTCTCTTTCCCCTTTCCTTCCCCTCCCTTTTCTTGCGTCACCAGTATCTCCTTCCATCACCTTCCTTCCCTTCCCTTCCCTCCCCTACCTGTTCTTCCCTTCCCTCCCCTACCTGTTCTTCCCTTCCCTCTCCTCCCCTACCTGTTCTTCCCTTCCTATCTCTTCCTATCCCTTCCATTCCCTTCCCTCCTTGTCACTCCCCTATCCTACTCTTACCTTTCCCTCCCACCCTTCCTCACCTACCTTTCCATTCTTATTACAGGTATCATTTCCTTTTTATTCGCGTCCATTCTCTTATTTCTCTCCCAATTACCTCCCTTTCCTTTCTTTTCTTTCCCCGTTCTGACACAATAATTCCTATTGCTGTTGCTATTTCCTTGCATTCTCTTCCTATCCTTTCATTTTTCCTTTTACTTTCTTTCATCCATTTCCTTTCCTTTTCGCTCTTCTTTTTTCCCTTTCTCTTTTCTTTCAGTCGATTCCCCTCTCCTCTTCTCGTCACATCCCTTCTCTTCTTCTTTCTTTCACTCCTCTTACCTTCTCATCTTTCCACAAAACCAGTTCCCCCTCCCATCCCCATCTGCTAATCTTTTCCTCCATTCCATTGCTCTTTCCCGTTTCCTTATCTTCCCCTTCCACTAATATTCCTTTTTCTTTTTTCTCTGTTCATCCCTTTCTTTCCCTTCTCATTCTCTTCTCGTTCCCCATATTTCCCTCTTTTTTTCTTCCCCTTCCCGTTATCTTCCTCTTCCTTTCCATACCCTTCCTCTTTCCCCTTCTCCATTATATCCTATCCTTGTCCCTCATACTTTTCCATAATTTTTGTCCTTCGTTACTCTTATCGTTCCCTCCCCATCTCATTCACTTCCCCTGTCCATGTCATTTTCTTTCCCTCTCCATGTCAGTCTCTTCCCCCACCCCTTTCACTTCTTTACCTTCTTCTTTCCTTCCCCCAGTCTTTCCCCGTCGCGCCCCTCTCCCTTCTGTATTGTCCTTCCCTTCCCCTTATCGTGCACCTCTCCCTTACCCCACCCAACTCCACCTGACCCCTCCAGAACCAGTTGACTTTCATCCTCCAGCCCCCTTTCCCTTTGCCCTTCTCCTCCCGCCTCCCCTTGTCCTGTCCCGGCCTGCCCTTCCATTCCGCCTCTCCCTCCCATTTCCAAGGAGAGACGGGGCTGCACTGGTTAGCTTGTTCAACTCGCAATTGTAAGAGCCAGAGTTCGGTTCTCGGGCCGGTCAGACTGGTGGAATCAGTTTGTTTTCCCTATAGTTCATGTTCACTCAATATATACATGTGAACCGTGTTGTAAGAAAAGACAGGAATTAAGGAAAAAGTTATTGTCTGCTTTAATGACCTTCTTGTAGTCAGTTGTCATTAATCTAAGTCTGCATCTTCTTCTTTTCCCCTACCCTGATGTAATTTTTTTTTCCCTGTCGTTTCAATTATCCTTTGTTATTCATTTCCTTTCTGTTCTTTTTCTTCTCTGTTCGTTCTTCTTTCATTCATTCCCACTTCCTTCTCCCCTTCCTTCCCCTCACCTTCCCTCCTCCATTCCCCTTGCCCTGCCATCATTACGTCTCCTATTCTTTCCCTCTCCCTCGTTATCCTTCCCCTCACCCCATTTTTATCCCTCTTCTTTCTCCCTTCCTTAGTCTTGTTTCTGTCCTTCCTGTTTCCTTCTTTTTATTAGACTCCTTAGCTTTTTTAAAAAACCTTTTATTTTCCTTCCTGTTTTTCCATGTTTTTCCTTCTTCCCTGTTTTTCTCCTCTGTTCTGTCGTTCCTCTTTGTTTTCCTCTTTTCCCTAGTTTCCCCTCCTCCCTGTTTTCCCCTCTTCCCAGCTTCCCCTCTTCCCTGCTTCCCCTCTTCCCTGTTTTCCCTCATCCCTGTTTTCCCCTCTTCCCAGTTTTCCCCTCATCCCTGTTTTCCCTCATCCTGTTTTCCCCTCTTCCCTGCTTCCCTTCTTCCCTGTTTTCCCTCATCCCTGTTTCCCCTTCTTCTCCGTTTTCCCGTTTTTTTTTTTTCACTTCCTTTTCCACGTCCTTGTCTTTCTGTCTTCCCTGTTGTTCCCCTTTCCATATTTTCTCCAGCCTTCCTGTTTTGTCTTATCCTGTCATCCGCCCTCCTCTGTTTTCCCCTCTTTCCTCTGTTCTTCCCATTATTTTACTTAGTCTCCTTTCTCTTTTTTTGTTCTTCTGTACGCAATAACTCTCTTCCTGTCCTTCATAATTTATCTTTTCTTTGTTCCTTTGTCCTTCGCTTCCATATCCCCCCCTTTCTCCCTGGCTTCTCATTTTCTCCCTGTCTCCTCATTTTCTCCCTTTCCGCGCATTCTCCCTCCACTCCTCCTCTCCTTCCTATCTGATTCTCTTTCATTATTTTGGCTTATTTTTACTGACTTCATACAACATCCTTTTTGTCATCATCTGTGTGTTCAGTAAATACGACTACTCTCCCTTTCCTTCCTTCCTTCTCCTCCTTTTCTTTGGTTCCTTTTCTCTCCTGTCTTCTTTCGTGCTTCTTGCTTCATCCTCCCTCCTTCCGTGCCTCCTCTGTCTCTTTTATCTACTCAGCCATATCCTTCCCCATATATTTACTTCACGTTCCATAAATGTCTTCTCCCTACCTCCCTCCCTCCCTCTCTTCCTCCCTGTTGCCTTTCCTTTCCTTTATTTCACTTACCTCTGTTATTCTGTCCTTTTCTGACCACCCTCTTACTTTCCTTCTTTTTCCTTTCTTCTTCCCTCTTTATGTTTACCCATCTTCATCCTTCATTTCTCTTTCTTCATTCCGCCTTCTTTCCGATGTTACTCTTACCCTCTGATTTTTGTTTCGTTCTCCCCCTTCTCTTTCCCCTCTTCCCTCTCTGTCTTCCCCTTCTTCCCTCCCATCCCCTCCTCCCGTCTCTCTACTTCTCTCACTTTCCCCTCCTCTTTCCCCCCTTCTCTTCCCCCCTTTGCCCCCTCTCCGCTTGCGTCCCCTTCCTCTCTCTTCCCCAACTCGTGCTTTCTCCCCTCCACACTCACCCTTTCCCTCCCTGTTTCTCCCGTTCTCTTCTTACACAACACATAAGGTACAGTAAACAGCCTCGTAAGGATCAATAGATTTGTTCTTTATTTTTGCTTCTGTACTGCATTCTTATCCTTCCCCTTCCCCTTCACTCATCTGTTTCGTTCCTCTCCTCTTCACTCAGATCTGTTCCTTTCCTCTCCCCTTCACTCATATCTGTTCCGTTCCTCCGTCTTCCTTTCTTCTCGTTCCTTTTTTCTTCCAGTATCATCCCTCTCTCTCCTGTTTGTCTCAGTTCCTTTTTCCGTTTGCCTCCCTCTTTCTTCGTCCCTTCTCTCTGTTCCCCCCTTTCTTCTTCCCTTCCTATCTATACCTACCCTTTCCCACCTATGTCCTTATCCATCCCCCTCTCTCATCCCTTCTCTCTTCCTATCCTTTCCCCTCCCCCCTCTCCTCTTCCCCTCTCCCTCCCTACCTTCTACTTATTCCACACACCCACCCACACCCACACCCACACCCACCCACCCACCCACACACACACACACACACACACACACACACACACACACACACACACACACACACACACACACACACACACACACACACACACACACACACACACACACACACACACACACACACACACACACACACACACACACACACACACACACACACACACACTCACACACACACACACACACACACACACACACACACACACACACACACACACACACACACACACACACACACACACACACACACACACACACACACACACACTTTCTTATACCGCGTTGTTATTCTTGGGCGTTTATCAGCACCACTGCATTCATGATTTCCATCTCCTTCTCTTTTTCTCCCTTTCTCTTTCCCTTCTTATTTTTTCTCGCTCCTTCTCTTCTGCGCTTCTCTTTCTCTTGCCTTCTTCATCTCCCTGTCTGTCACTCCTTTTCTCTGCCTCCTCGCCTCTGTCTCCCCTCCTTCTCTTTCTCTCCTCGTCTTATTCTTTCCGCTACTCTTTCTCTCCTCCTCTCTTCCAAGGCCTTCCAGTTTCTCTCCCCTTCTCTTAACCCCCCCCCCCGTCTCAATCCCTCTCCACCTCTTCTCCTTCCTTTATCTTCACCACCCCTTCTTTTCCTCTCCCTTGCTCCTCCCCTCTACTCCTCGTTCGCTTCCCCACCCCTTTCTTCCCTTCCCTTTTCCTCTTTATACCCATCCATTTCTATTTACCTACCCTTCATTTCCACCCTTCTCTCCTCTCCTCTTCCCTCCTCTTCCTTTCCTCTTCACCTTAATCAACTTCACTTTCTCAGTCTCTCCCATTCTCCCTCTTACCATGTTTGATTTGTACGTTCGTCTATTCTTCATCTGTTCTTCATCCCTCATTCTGTTCTTCTTCCTCCCTCTCCTTCCTTCTTCTCCCAGCTTTCACTTATCCTTCCTTCTCCCCTCTTTCCTCATTCCTTTCCTCCCACCTTTGCCATATACCCCTCATCCTCCCCTTCCACTTCCTCACTTCCTCTCCCTTTTCCTTTTCCCTCTTCCGTTTCCTCTCCTCTCCAACTTTCTTCACTTCTCTCTTTCCCCTGTCTCCTCCACCCTCTCTCCTCCATCCCCTCTCCTTCACCCTTTCTCACACCAACCCTTCCTATCTGTGCTTTGTGTGTGTGTGTGTGTGTGTGTGTGTGTGTGTGTGTGTGTGTGTGTGTGTGTGTGTGTGTGTGTACGTACTAGTCGTGGTACGATGACCTTCAAAACTTGATACACTCGACGTGAAATAATTACGTCTCTCTCTCTCTCTCTCTCTCTCTCTCTCTCTCTCTCTCTCTCTCTCTCTTGTTTTTAACTTACATTCCCTTTCATCAAGTTTATTTCCTGTCTCTCTTCTTTTTCCACTCTGTCTTTATTTCCTCCTTTTATCGTTCTCTTTTTCCTACTCCTCTCCCTCCTCTCTCTCTTATCTTCCCCTTCCCTCTGCCTCCCTGCAACTTCTTTCATTTCCTCTTGTCCTTCCCTGCCCCACTTCCTTCCAGGTTGCTTGTTTCTGGTGTGGCAAGCGACCTCACGCACACAAAGGTTACCCCTCTACCTCCCCCACCTCCCACCCTCACCCCCACACACTCATCCTGCACCCTCACCCCTCACCTTCACCCAGCCTGCCTCCTTACCCCTGCCACTCCCTCACATACCCTTGTCACCCTCACCCACACCTTCACCCCTACCTCACCTCATCATACCAGTGCCACACCCTCACCTACCCTTGACTCCCTTACTCCCCCACCTTCAGTACTGCCTCACCCTCACCTGCCCTTGTCTCCTGTACCCCCACCTTCACCCTTACTCACCCCTGCCTCACCCCACATGCCAGTGCCACACCCTCACCCACCTGTGTCCCTTCTCTCCCTCCTTCATCCCCTACCTTACCCTTACTCACCTACCCTCGTCATCCTCAACCCCCTATCACCCCTACCTCAGCCTTACTCACCTACCCTCGTCATAGTCACCCCCTATCACCCCTACCTCAGCCTTACTCACCTACCCTCGTCATCCTCACCCCCCTATCACCCCTACCTCAGCCTTACTCACCTACCCTCGTCATCCTAACCCCCCTATCACCCCTACCTCAGCCTTACTCACCTACCCTCGTCATCCTCACCTCCATATCGCCCCTACCTCACCCAAACTCCTGCCACACCCTCACTTACCCTGGGCACTTTCACCCCTACTTCATACCTTCCTCACCCTTACTCTTGCCACACCCTCACCTACTCTCGTCACCCTCACCCTCACTTCACCCCTACCTCACCCTTACTCCTGCCACACCCTCATCTACCCTAGGCACTTTCAGCCCCACTTCATACCTTCCCCACCCTTACTCTTGCCACACCCTCACCTAACTTTATCTCCCTCACCTTAACCTTCACCCTTGCAACCCTGGCTTCTTCCACACCCTAACCCTTTGCATATCCTGCCCTTGCCGCCTGCTAACCTAATTCACCCCTCACCCTCACCCATCCCTGCCTCTCACACATACACATCCTTGCTACAGCTTGGTACATCATTACTAATTTCTCCACCCTGCCACATACTACCCTCACCCTACCACACCCTACCACCCCTACCCTCCAGAGCCTTATTTCTTGTTTCCCTCACCCCTGCCCTCCTTGGCCATGCCCTCCTCTCCCCTGCCTGCCTTCCTCACCCCTGTCTCTTTCACCCTACCTCCCTAACCTATGCCTTCTCACCTTTATCTACACCCCAGCCTCCCTCACCCCTACACCCTTAACACACTCTGACCTTTCCCTTTCTTCCCTCACCCCAGCACCCACGCCTCCCTCCCACGCCCTGATTCACCTCATTCTTCCCTCACCCCCTGTCCCGATCCTCTCCCCTCCCCCACACCATTATCCCAAATGTGAGAGCTTTCGGGCAACACCACTCCCCCCCCCTCCCCATCCCCCTTATTGAGTCAATTTCCCTCCCCCTGCACACTACACACACACTTCTCACACTCAACCTTCACTCTGCAAGGAATGCCACTTGAGAAAACTGAAAATACGAAGCTGAATTATATGCAAGTAATAGTAATAATAGTAGTAGCAGCAGCAATAGTAGTAGTAGTGGTAGTAGTAGTTGTTGTTGTTGTTATTGTTGTTGTTATTGTTGTTGCACTACCCCAGTCTGTGTGACCGAGCAGACAGTAGTGGTAGTAGTAGTTGTTGTTATTATTGTTGTTGTTGCTGCTGTAAAGATTAAGAATGACAATGACTGATAGTAATAAAATGAGAGCGATATGTTGCTGCTGTGGCTGATGAGGATCAGGATACAGCCACAAGCACAATATAGCGACAAAAGTTACAAGAAACACAAGCACGCCAGAACCAGCAGCGGCAACAAGCACATTAACAACCACAGGAAGAACAGGAACAAACAGCACCAGAAACATGACCTACAGTACATAACAATAACAGCCGCGACAGTAACAGGCAGAACAAGAACAACGAGCACTATATCAATTCACTAGGGAGTGCTGGAGAGAATGGCTGATTCTCTCTCTCTCTCTCTCTCTCTCTCTCTCTCTCTCTCTCTCTCTCTCTCTCTCTCTCTCTCTCTCTCTCTCTCTCTCCCCACCATCAGCATTGTAGTAAAGTTATCAGGTTTGTATATCATTCCCCCTACTTATCCACTCATTGTGCTGACCAATAGCTGTTGTTGTTATCCCTAAGCAATGTATTTCTCTTTCCAGGTGAGTATCGTGAGCCGTTCCTCGTGCCTCACCATCAAACCACGGTAAGGTGCACTGCGGACAAAGGTTTCCCTGGATTTCTTTCACTTTAACTTGACCCAGATACTTTTCCTTTCACGGCTTATTTCACATACCTCAGTAAGATAATGCTGCGGCTGTATATCCATTCCACGGCACTTGTTTGTGACTAGCATCATATTCTAACGCTGATCTATTGTTACAACCTGGCATTTAAGACAGAGAAGTGGCACCTTAGGGATAGAGAATCCCATAGTGGCAGACGAAAAGATTATTCCAAAGTTTTGGCAACTACTGTCAGTGCTTTTCAGTGGAAATACGACTTCATGACGCTGAGATTCTTCAGTCACTCTCAGGGCAAATTAAAGTGAAAAGAGTATGGCATTCCACTGAGTCCACTTCACACGTAAGGCATAGCTGTCACTTTCTTCTCTGACGGATCTTATGAAATAGAATCATGTATAGGAAAAGCAACAGACTAAGCCTCCCTCAGTTTGGGACTAAACAACGTGAAGCAGAAGAGACATGTTTGTCGAATTTTGTCCACGACTGTGAAGCAGAGTCAATGTTGATAGGTTATTAACACCTCTTGGTGTTTCAAGCTGATTAGCCCAAAGTCCTGTACACACACACACACACACACACACACACACACACACACACACACACACACACACACACTCTCTCTCTCTCTCTCTCTCTCTCTCTCTCTCTCTCTCTCTCTCTCTAATGTATATACACATGTATATATGTATATATTCGTTTTGGAACATAAATATATGTATATATACAATGGAATCTTTCCCTTCCAGTTTCTATTTCTTTTCCCTTTCGTTATTTCTTTCCGTTTTTCCTCCTCCTGCTGTGTCACCCATTGAGCCAGTCTTCCCCATCATTATCCTCTCAACCGATAATCACAAAAATAGCTGGAGCCCATCTAATGATACCTGATGGTAACTGATGCCCTTGAGAGATTATTGTGCCGCGTCCTCACCCACATTTATCACAGCAAAGTTTCCAGACCTGATTGGGGGGTATTGTTGGTTAGCACATCCAACTCACGACTGAAAGAACCCAAGCTCGATTCTCGGGCTGGTCAGACTGGTGGACGCAAGTTTGTTTCCCCTTTGCCAGTGTTGCCCCAGAGGTACATTTGGGGATCTGGATGTCGGTATTCTAGGGTAAGACTGAGGCGGCAAAAAGTCCCTTGAAGACCCTCCTGCAGTCGGTAGGCATTACTCTTAACATTTTTCTTACTATATCTGGAGCGGAACTGTACCTTTGAAATCCCAGCACGGTACCGTAACGCCTTCACCGTCATTATCGCTGTAGTTATCAAATTACTAGTGGGAAGAAAGCTTAGATGAATGCTTATCAATTACATGGGGATCATTATGGAGGACAATCGATCTTTGGTTAGTCGTAATTTTCCCTCCAAATGCAACCCGCGGTAGTCGATGCTGTATATGACATTTGTACTGCTGGGTGAACAGGGACAAGGAGTGTGACCGTCCCGAGGTGGGTGAGAGGCGTTAGTCGGGTGTCAGCAGATGGGGGCTGGGGATTGTGAGGATGCAGTTTCTATTTCGACTGTTGAAGGGAACAGTTTGTGGATTCAGTTTGGTTATACATAGTCTCCTGCCATCCCATTTATCTTTTCCTATATATTATAAAAATACCCCCACTACTGCACGGTTTTTCTAACCTGACATAGTGACATATATCTCGAAAAGAGACTCATTCATACATAATAGCTGATGTTAATTAAATTTCATATAGGCACGTCTTAGTATCTAAGTTGTGGGGATGACACAGTTCCGTGAGTTAAAGCAAACCGACTATAATACCACCACACGGTGCTGAATGCGATAGCCTTAGCACGTCACTATAAAGAAGGGTGAGCTTTATTGATTAAGTGGTGATGTTTAGGGTTTATGAGGCCGGCCATCAATCAGAGTTCTTAGTGTGCATCCAGAGTTAGAGAAAATAAAGCCGCGTCTCAGGCCACGGTATTGTTATTGTTTGTATCGCGCCTTGTTTAGCCTCTCTGTTTACAGTCATCATAAATACGGGTTTAATATTTAAAATTTCTCATCAAAAATATTTATGATTTTCCTGTTCCTTTAGAAAGGTCACAGCGACCTTCCCACCATCTCATTTTAAAGGTGCCTGAGCTCGATTTTTCATTCCAGAACCAGTACTTTGGGTCTTTTCAATACAAATATTTCTGTCTGTCATGTGAGATGCATCACGTCAGGTAAGGACATTATCTTATAATAAACTTAGCTGAAAATAACAGAACAGTACTTAAGAAAGAAATAAAATTAACTTAATAAAACGTATTAAACAGATACTGGTAAAGACTTGTTTTTTAGTGAACCAGAAAAATAAGTGAATAAATAAAGCGGAACCTGCTGATAAGCAAAAAAAAAAAAAAAAAGCCAACCCTCAGACCTCTGGATGTGTCTCAGTGGCGAGTAAATTCGTCTGGCGTTACCCTAAGGAAAACAGATAAGCCGTGTGCCGAGGTGTGGAAGTTAAATCGAGATAGTTTCTTAGGACAGCTATCAGGAGCACGAAGGAGTATATTGTTATAAATGATGTGGCTTGTCCTTCAGCCGTCCAAAACGAACTGCATTACTTTTCTTGCTATTGCCTGCGTGACATGACCACTGTGGCCAGCATGACCCCAGAGCAAGGCAGGTCAAGGAGGACTCCACTCATCAAGGATCACACCACAGGCCCACCTGTCCCTCCACATTCTTATACACCATTTCCACCTAAATCCGTCCAGCTTGACATTATAATATCACGATTAAGTTTCTTTCTTGTAGTATTTTCCTTGACCCTTTCTTTGCCCTGCCTAGCCATTACTGTTACATACTTTCACTTGTTAATTTTCAGTGCTGTATATCAGCCTTGTCATTTGTCTTTGCAGTTATTCACATTTTTTAACACCTGTTCTTTTCTGTTATTTTTGCAATTTCCTTTCCATCACCCTCTGTATCATCCTATTCCCCAACCACTCCCCTTCCCCCATCATCCACTCTTCCTCTTCCCAATCATCCACTCTTTTCCTTCCACCATCATCCACTCCTCCCTCTTCCCAGTCATGCACTCCACTCCCCTCACCAACCATCCCTCCCTTCCTCCATGACCCCCACCACTGTCTTTCCTGCCCAAACACAAACTTTCCCTCATTAATATACTCAGTCATCAGTCTCTTACCACCTTTCACACAAGCATTTCCCTCACCTCACGAACCTTAACCTCACCATCCCTCAGCCTCCCACACTTACTCCCTCCCGTCACTGCCTCTCGCTAACATCCCACTCACTCACTTTCACTCACTCACCCCCTCTCACCACCTTTATCATTTATGTTCCCCCACTCACCCCCTCAAGCTAACCCCTCCTCACTTACCCCTCTCCCTTACCCCTTCTCACTCAGCCTCTCACTCTCCTCTACCTTTATTCTCTCTCCTTCCTCCATCATCTTCCTTCACTCTCCCTCCCCCTCCCTCACTATCCCTGATCACCCCTGTCACCATCCCTCTTCCATCACCCTTCCTCATTTTTCCTTCCCTTCCCTCAGACTTTCGTTTTCGCCACTGAATGAAGGTGAAGTGTTGAGGCTTGATGGAGGAGGGGGGGTGGGGGCTGGCTGTATGGGGTGGGGGCTGGGGCAGTTTTTGTTGTACTCCCGGTCCTGAGAGAGAGAGAGAGAGAGAGAGAGAGAGAGAGAGAGAGAGAGAAACACTGGTTGTTCTTGCTATCTTTTGAAGCTTTTACTCATGCAGCCAAGACTTTCCAAACTGGACAGGTTACATGCACCGGTAGCTGTCATTAACCCTGTCAGTGCGAGGCCGCTTTTTAAATCTAAATAACATCGCTGGGAGGGAGCAGGCATAAGATATAGTCCTCGTCCTGATGTGCAGCATGGCCTTAGATTTAACAGACTAGTTGTCAGTCCCCGATATATAAAACTTTACATACTTTTGAATATACATTGATACATACAGTACATATAAGTACAATATACTTTCATACACATAGCAGAAGTAAGTCCAACCAGTAGACGTATCCATAATCCCCCTTCCTCCCCCGGGTCCCGATTTATAGCTCATCCTAGTCGTGATATGGGTGGACATGGGGTAAATGGAGTGACATGGTGCCGAGATGATAACCCTACCCGTTAGTGCTGTTGTTGTGACCACTGCGCCAAAGTAAACAAGGCCTGACCGCTGCTACAATGACTGCTGCTGTAGTGTTACCCTAGTCTGCTGGCGCCTCGCCCCATCCCCACCACCACCCCAGGTCCCCCCACTCTCATATTCACCTCCCTCCCCACCATCCTCCACCTACACCCTTTTCTTCCCTATCCTACCCGCATTTTCCACCCCTCCTCCACCCACATTCTCCACCCGTTTCAATACCTTCACAAATCCCCTTCCACCCCCCCTTCCCCCTCCGCTACTCATCGTACACCCACACATCCACCCCTTTCCCCTCTTATCCATCCGTCACTCCTTTCTCCTTCCACCTACTTATTCTTCTCCCCCCCCTCCCTCCCGCTGTCCCTCCACTCTTATATCCCTCCCTCCCTCCCACTACTCTATGTACACCCACATCACCTCGTCTCCCACCTATTCTCCATTCCTCAGCACTTTCTCTGAAATAGGAGAGAAAAGAGTAAGAGCAGTTACAGCGAAACAGTGATCAGCCTTTTGAATCCAGTGTACCTGGTGAAATGTTGGCCAGATACCATACTAGGTGCGATTAAGCCTGGAAAATGTGAAGCTTTTAGTTTGTGCATATATATATATATATATATATATATATATATACTGTATAAAAGTGTGTGTGTGTGTGTGTGTGTGTGTGTGTGTGTGTGTGTGTGTTTGTGCAAAAAAAAAAGATACCAGTAATGATAATTATGAGCTTCGTGAAAGATTTCTTTGTATCCTATGTGACGTCATATTGTATTTTATTTTTGTAGTAACCAGAGGATTATTTTCGCTTCAAAAGAGCAACCTCGTAGTTAGTGAAGGTTGTTAGCAAACCCATCTAGACAGAAAGTCTGTCCCTAGGTGAATAAAATCGTCTGCAGATAGCATGAATTCAGGGAAATGTCTTCATCGGATTGAAATGGTTGATTTCCAGCTGTGAGACCTGACGTAATTTAATACGCAACTTTATGAGGCAGTGTTAACTTGATTTTAGACTAACATAGTACCGTATTCAAAATAACTAACTGTTCTTTACACTGTTTTCACCGTCACCTAATCAGTATTTTTTGCATCATATCAGAACTGGACTGGTAACTCCTGTTCTCCATATTAAAACTTGAAATACAGCTTACAGTTTGCCTAACTGGCCCTCCCACATCGCTGACTCGGCAAGAAAAAGTACAAGTGGGTATATCACAAAATGATGATATAATGGTATCTGTTTAGCTTTATGCAGAAAGAACATCAGGTGTAACTTTTCCCTTTGACATTTGAATTCAAGAGTTTGCACTTTTTCAGTCCGATAATGCTTTTTAAATTTTCTTCTTGCAACCAGACGGTTATATTCAGCTTAGGATAGAGCTTTGGAAATGGAAGGGATTGGAGATACTCTTTATTAACTCCAGCTTGAACTTTTTTCTATAGTGCATAAAATCGTGCGGTGGCAGCAAATATAAAGATGTCGGTTGACTGAAGAGGTTAAGGTGCAACTTTCCCTTCGACATTCAAGACTGTGTATAGAAAGGTTTCCGTGCCAACACCGACACTGGTGGAAATGTCCCCCACCCACATTTGGCAGCTCATGTTACGTAACCCGCCCTATCTGGACTTCGAAAGCAGTTGAAAATGCCACTATAAAATTCTTCCTCGTCATTTAAGGAAGTATGTATTAGAGCGCACAGCCAGAGTAAGAGTGGATGTGAGTGAGGTAGAGGGGCACAGGGGGAAAGGGGACTGAGGATGAGGTGGAGAGGTGGAGTGGAGATGTACATGGTGTGAGTATGAGAAAGGGTAGCCTGATAACGGAAGATAGAGTGACGTGGAGGCGATCTGTGTGTCCATCCCCTCCGAGAGTAAGACGTCTGACTAGGTAAACAGACAAAGTGATAGACAGAACATAAGCATACAAAAAGAGCTTGCCGTAACTTCCCTTGTTGGCATTTGGAAAAGTGAGTCTTGGAAGTAGAACATAGGGTACAGTAGTTCTCTGTGACTGACACGCTTTACACACACACACACACACACACACACACACACACACACACACACACACACACACACACACACACACACACACACACACACCGCTTCCTGCCTGCCTACCTCCACAGTCCCGTTAGTTTGGAAAGGTGGGGTCCTGGTGGTGGTCATGCGTGTGGAAGTGACCTCAGACATAAGTGTGACCTATCGCTGACCCCTGACCTTGCTCAAACCTGTACTGGGTACAGGAGGGGGATGGGGAATCAGAGGGGTGTAGGGAAAGGAGGGTTGGGAGGTAGGGGTTACTGGGGAGATGAAGGGGGGAGTAGAAATGGGGAGGAATAACTTGGGATTGTGACGAAAGAGTAAGGGTAGGGAGGGGATGGGGTGAGACAGGGGATTGAGGAGGAGGGAAGAATGAGGCACGGGAGGACTGGGAAGGAAAGAGGGGTGCGAGGTAGGGAGGGCGAGATGTGTTGGGGACGTTCGAGAGGTGTGAGGATTGAAAGGGAAAAGTATGGTTAAGGAATTGGGAATGAAGATAGGAATGGGATAGAATAGGGAGAGGGAAGGGTATGGTTTCGGGATGGGGCAGTGTCGAATAGGAAAGAGGGACTGTGTTGGAGACGTGAGGGGAGGGATGTGGAGATATGGAGGGAAAAATAGAGATAGAACGAGGTGAATGAGGATAGGAATGGAGTTGAGTAGGGGAGAGGATCAAGATGGGGGAGAGATAGGAAGGGGTGATGGAGTACGAGTGGGAAGGAAGGAGTGGTGGTATGATGTCTGTGTTTTGTGTGTGCTGTGATGGATGTGTGGGATCTGAGGATTCGGAAAGAGAAAGAAAAAAGTTATTGTGGGCGTTGTTATAAGAGTGGAGTTGGGTGGGAATTGGATGTGTTGGGAGGGGGTTTTGGTGGGAATGGAGGTTAATGAGGCTGTGGTATGGTGGTACCGTGGTTCGGAATGTGGTGGCACGGGAACACTTTATCGTAAAAATGTAGTAGGAATGAGATGTGAGGGATCAGAAAGTTTTATGAATGTGATTTAACGAGACTCTGGTGTGTAGGTAACAGGTTTGTGAAGCTGGTTAATCTCACCCAGAGAACGTTTTCTTGATTTTATTCTTGTTGTCTCTAGACGGTATTACTCATCTTAAGGAAAACCATTTGTGGTGAAAGTACTGTCTCACCCCGTAGTTCAGAAAGTCTATCAGAAAATTAACAAAATTTGTTTCAAGAAGCAAAACTTAAAGACCACGTCATCAGACTGACAAATTAAAGAGGGAACATAACACATTAGTCAAAGGGAGGAATGACAACATGTAGTCTGTTAAGTTAAGAGAACAGGAGGGATAAGACGGGGTTGTGTGATGTGGGATGAAGTAGAGATACGATGTAGGATGTGGCTGAGACGGAGGGTAACTAAGAGTAATGAAGAGGGAAGATGTAGCATTTAGTGTGGATAAGGGATATGTTGAGAAGTTTGATATGTGACATGGAGGCATTGCTTGTTAATGAGTGAGTAGTAAGTTGAAAGAAAGGCTGGAATGGTGTTTTACTCGGAGGGTGTAGTGCTAGGGGGGGGGGGGTGCTGGGACGATGTGGCGTTGGAAGGGATGGTGCCGGGAAAGTGTGGTGATGAGAGGCTGTGGTGCTGGAAGGGATGATGCTGGGAGGGTGTGGTGTTAGGAGGGTGTTGTGATGGAAGGGATGGTGCTGGAAGGGTGTAGTGTTGGAATGGGTTATAGTGGAAAATGATAAGAAGAACAGATGTGTGAAATGACATGCAACTGTTTATGAAGACAACGCTTATGATGAAAATAGCAAATACAGTTAAAATATACCCTATAAGAAACGTAGTGACAAGATATTTTCAGGTGACAAACACGATGGCAGATGACAGAATAACTATCTATCTATCTATCTATATACCTAGGCTGCTTCCCCCAAGGAAAGGGAGGTAGCCGAGACAGGACGACTCACTCTCCATTTACTCATCCATTCAAACACATTCATTCGCATCTTAGCCCCAAAGGGGAGAACGGACAGATCCTCACCGCATCACACCGCACAAGGGTCAACTGCGCAATGCAAGCAGTGACATCCACAGCAGGGCCCGACAGCAGAACTGGTTTACCCCTGCCACATCATAACAGACCCACCCCCTTACCCGCACCTGACCTGACTAGCTGATCAGACACGATGAAGAAAGAAAGAGGAAATACAAAAGCCAGCATGATGAAGAATAACAGAGATTTTTCAATGTGAAAGTCATAAAGTAAAAGCAGACAGTGTACCATAAAAAGCAATCAAGATATGACATTCAGTACCAGTCCACTTTACTTAATAATGAGAATTACTTAGAATGACAAATGAGGAGAGTGGAAGAAAAGGAGACACGAAACTACGAATAAGATGAAGAATTTAATTTATGAAAAGAGTAATGTGTAGTATGAAGAAACCGTGTGGTATGAAGGTAACAGATATAAGGAGAGGAGTGTTGAGGGAGACTGATGGTGTGATGTGATGTTTTGTGGAAAGATGGCGTTGTGGTATATTGTGCAGGCCATGGGATGTGATGAGTTGTGATGTATTGTGAGTTGGTATGATGTACTGTGAGTTGGTATGGAGTAGGCTTCTGTGAGTTGGTATGGAGTACTGTTAGTTGGTAAGATGCACTGTGCTGTATTGTTAAATTATATACTTATGATGTGCAGGTCAAGTGGGGTTGGTGGAGGATTAGTGCCCCTCCCCGTAAAACAATTAACTCTTAAGCCCTTGGCCACCCCGTGTGGGATACATGGCGTCTGGCAATGAATGAATGAATGATGTGCAGGTCATGATGTGAAATGGTGTGGATGAAGTTCTGGCAAGTTGATATATAGGGGAATGAGAGCACTAGTATGAAATAGTGTGGGATGTGAGGTGGTATATGGTGGTATGAGGTGGTATAAGCTGGTATGAGGCGATATGAGATAGTTTAGGGGGATAAGAGGGCAAGGTAGGCTAAGTGGAGCAACATGAGTGAGGGTCCGCCTAAAGGGCAGGTGTAGTTGTGTAAGAGTGGCGCTGCAGGGTGTAAGTGGTTGTGTAAGAGGTAAATAAAGTGGGACAAGAGGCAGGCCAAGGGGAAGGGGATGAAGAATAGGCGAGGGAAGTAGAAGAGGAAGGGAAAAGGCTAATGACGTGGAAGAGGAAGGGTAAATGGTGAAGGAAGTGGAAATAGCAAGGGAAGTCGGAAAGGATGTGTGACAGGTAGAGGAAGTAGAAGAAGGAAAGTGGAAGTGTGTGTCCAAAAGAAAAGTGAAGTGGAAAAACAAGTGTAAGAATCAGGGGAAGTAAAAGAAGAGGTGTGACAAGTAAGGTAGGTGCAAGAGTGAGTAGTAAAGTAATGGAGGCGAAGCGGTAATGATGATGAAGTGATAGAGGAGGAGAGTATGTGAAAAAGTGTGATGGTGGTGGTGGTGGAGCTTACAAGTGGGGCGGTGAGAGTAGGGGTGGGAGGGTAAGATGGAGGGGAAGTGTTGAGGAGGGGGTCAGTGGGAGGCCGGCGTGTGTGAGAGATTTAGGAAAGGAGGGGAGAGGTATGTAGGAGAGAAGCGAAAAGGACTGGGAGGGAGTGAAGGGGAGGTAACGGAGAGATGGGCGGGTACGTTGTGAGTAGAGAGATGAGAGGGATAGGAAAGAAGGGGAAATAAAGTGAGATACACAGATACACAAACCCAGGATCTACACACGTCCCAATCAGGTGATGTGGAGTGAGCGATAAAAAAATGTACTTATTCCCCAGTCACTAAAGTATTAACAAAAGAACAGACCAAACAGGGTAGGTGGAAGAGGGAGGTAAGGTGTGAGAATAATGAGCAGGGAAGGGAAACTGAGACGGAAGTGAGAGAAAGAGAAGACAGGTACAAGGAGGGAGGGTGTGGAGAGAATAAAGGGAATTGAGGTGAATTATGGAGAGGGAGGAAAAGAGGTGGTGTAAGCAGAGAAGAGGACGGTGACAGGGTGGGGGAAAGAGAGTGACAGAAAGAAGGGAAGTGGGAGGGACAGGATGGAAGTACAAAGGAGTGCAAAGGAAGGCAAACAGCAACAGCCCTGTTGGTCCTTTCGCGGTTGTTTGGTGTAGGGAAGGTTATAACTAACCAAACTAGAAAGCACTCAGCAAGCGCATACCTCTACCAATGCCATTGCCATTAAAAAGGATCCGGACATATTGTGTGAAATACATAGGATCAGGATCTGCCCCAAAATTTAATCAATTCTTTTTTGGCCCATGGCCGACCCTTCCACAAATTTCACTGAAATTCATTGAGGACTTTTGGAGATATCATGTGGACAAACATACAAACAGGTGAATACATAACCTCCTCCAACTTTGCTGGCGGAGGTAACCAGTCTATCAGCTAGAGACACGGGATAGAAAAGCAGGAAGGCTTCGCCCCACCCACCGAACCCTCTTGCCGAAGCCGACAGGAAATAGTGAGAAGGACCACCAGGCAGCATAGAAAAACTGTCATGGAAATATCACTGGAAAAAGGGAAGGAATATTTTACTCTACACTACCTACACTATGTACCTGAAAGTGAGAGTTGAAGTGAAAGGGGGTGTGGAGGAGTGAGAGGGAGAGGCAGGAGGTAAAAGAGAGAGAGAGAGAGAGAGAGAATGGGGAAATGAAGAAGAGGGAAGGAGAGGTGAAAAAGAAATAAGATAAAGGCAAGACTGGTGTGAGGAAAGGGGAGGGGAGTGATAGGGAGGGGAGGGGGATATGAGGGAGAGGGAGGGAGGGGTGAGGGAGGGGGAGGGTTGTTTGATACGGGCACAGTCTATCCTGGCAACCGTACCCTCACCTTCACTCCCTCCCTCCCTCCCCCTCCATGTCTCGCCTCCCTCCCTCTCTTCATGCCTCTCTCCTCCCTCCTTCACTCTCTTCCTTCATGCCTCTCTCCTCCCTCCTCTGTCTCCCTTCATGCCTCTCTCCTCCCTCCTTCTCTCTCTCCCTTCATGCCTCTCTCCTCCCTCCTTCTCTTTCTCCTTTCAAGCCTCTCTCTCTCTCTCTCTCTCTCTCTCTCCCCCCCCCTTCTTTCCCCTTTCCTCTCCCCTTACCCTCGTTTCAACTCCTTTCTCCTTTCAACTCCCCCTCTCTCACTTCAATACCCCCTCCCCACCCATCAACTCCTCTTCCCCTCCCCTCAACTCCCCCTCCCCTTCCCACAACTCTCCCTCCCTTCAACTCACCCTCCCTTCAACTCACCCTCCCCTTCCCATAACTCCGCCTCCCCTCCCCTCCCCTCAACTCTCCTCCCCTCCCCTCAACTCTCCTCCCCTCCCCTCAACTTTCCTCCCCTCCCCTCAACTCCCCTTCCCCTCCTTTCAACTCTCCCTTCCCCTCCTCTCAACTCCCCCTCCCCTCCCTTCAGCTCCCCCTCCCTCCATTCAGTTCTCCCTCCTCTCTCTTCAACTCCCCCTTCCTTCCCTTCAACTCCCCTTCCCCTCCCCTCCCTTCAACTCCCTCACCCTCCCTGCCTCTCTCCCCACCCCTCCTCTTCATACTGGTTTGGTCTCTTCCTTTCTCCCTTTCTCTTCTCTGATACTTTTCTTTTTAGACCTCTGTTATCGTCTCTTCCTTTTCCTTTTCTATCTCCTTTCTGTTTCCTCCCTTCCTATTCTCTTTCTCTTTCTTTCTTTCTTCCTCTCTTCCACGTTTTCTTCCTCTTCCTCTTCGCAGTTTCTTCCTCTCCTCTTCCCTTTCACCTTTCTTTCTTCCTCCTCTTCCGTTGCGTCTCTCTGTCTTTGTTTACTTCAACTTACCGATTCAGCTTCGGAGCTTGTTTCTTTTCTTTGTCGTCACCCCCCCTCCTCTCTCTCTCTCTCTCTCTCTCTCTCTCTCTCTCTCTCTGACTTCATACACACACACACACACACACACACACACACACACACACACAGAACGAGGAAGAGGAGAAAGAGGAAGAAGAATAGAAGAGGAAGAGGTAGAAGAAAGATAGAAAGTATTCAGGAGAAGCGGGGGGGGGGGTGGAAGAAAGATGACAAGAAATTGGGGTATAAAGAGAGAGAGAGAGAGAGAGAGAGAGGGGGGGGTTGAAGGAAGAAAAAGAAAATGAAGAAAATTACCAAGGAGGAAGAAAAGTCGTTGATAATAAGAGTGAACGTGAAGAGGAAGGACGAGTAAGGATGAGGAAGTAGGAAGTTAGAGAGAGAGAGAGAGAGAGAGAGAGAGAGAGAAATAAACAACTTTCTTCCCTTGCTTCTTGCCTTCCTTCTTTGCTTTCTTCCGTAATTCATTTTAATCTCTTCCTTCCTTCTTTTTAACTGTATAATTTCTTTCTTCCTCAGATCTCTCTTTCTTTCATGTTTCTCACTTTCGCCATTTTTCTTTCTTTTTCTCTTTCTTTCATTCCTTGTTCAGGCCACTTAACTTTCATTTTGTTTGCTCTTTTTTTCCCTCCTTCATCCTTTTCTTCGTTTTTTTTTTTTTCCATTGTAGCCGCCGCCTTCATTTTTACCTCTCTCTCTCTCTCTCTCTCTCTCTCTCTCTCAGCCACTTTCATTTTTCCCTCCTTGCTTTTTTTTTTCCTTTGCCACAAGACATAAGGATTACGAGATCAGCTCATGTTAACTGTTTTATCTCAATTCTTTTCTTTGTGTGTGTGTGTGTGTGTGTGTGTGTGTGTGTGTGTGTGTGTGTGTGTGTGTGTGTGTGTGTGTTTTAGGGGGGAGGGGGAAGTAGTGTTATTTATACTTTCACAGTACATACCGACCTACAGCGCTGGTCTTCACAGGGTATAATCCTCTTCAGTATATCCCATCACCCTCCATCTTATCGGTCAGTCCTGCCCACTTCTGTTCGCCCAGATCAACCTTTTTCTGCCTCCTCTCCGCCTCTTCACATTTTCTGCTTCACACTCACTTTCTGTCTTTTGTTTCTTTTTTAATGTCAGCTTAATATGTCTTCCACCCCTTTTCCTTTTTGCTTCACCTAATTTCGTTTCCACCCCCCTTCTGTGCCTTTTCTTTTCTTTTTTCTGCCTTTATCTATAATTAATTGTCTTTTATCCCTTTCTCTACTCTCACTTTCGTTTCTGCCTTCTCATTAAATTATCTTCCACCCTCTTCTGCACCTCTCATTCCGTCCACCACCTCCATCTTCTATAATTTATGGAGACTTCAACATAAGGGCAGGAAGTGATCCAGGTTGTCAAATTTTTCATCCGTTCATTTTTCGCAAGTTCCTGAATATACTGGTCCCCCTCTCATACATCCAGTCCAACCCGACATACCCTCCCCCTCTGCCCCCATACACACACACCATTTACTCCTCATCCCACCCTGCCCTCACCCACCCTCGTACGACGCAGACGCGAGGTCAGAGACTACTGTTCTTTCCTTGAACCACAGACAGGGAGTAGAGCTTGTTTTTGTACCTTCATTCATTTTCCTCTCTCTCTCTCTCTCTCTCTCTCTCTCTCTCTCTCTCTCTCTAAAATGTGTGTGTGTGTGTGTGTGTGTGTGTGTGTGTGTGTGTGTGTGTATGTGTACACCATTTTTTTTTTTTCCTGAAGATGAACAGAGGAAGAAAAAACAAATTAAATAAAAAAATAATTCATACAGCAGATTACAGGTGTCCACCATTCGTAAAAAATCTGCAACAGTTGGACCTGAAGTGCTGTAGGTTCAAGTTTGCGGGAAACTATTCTGGGGAAGCGAATTCCAAAGAGATGCAGTTCGGGGAATAAAAGGATTCTAACAGGCATTCCTGCAATTCTGCAATATGGCAGTGTGACAGACCAGTCATGAGCGCCACCAGATGCCCATGCAGCACGGGGGAAGGCATGGAGGGGTGGCACAGTGGATACAACTTCGTCTGAACATTTGCCATAAAAGTGTCTGTAAAATAATGCAAGGGAGGCAAGGGCAGGGAGTTCATTTGTAACTGCAGGGTTATTAATAATTTTTGTAGCTTTGTGCTAGATTTTGTTCAGTTGTTTTAGTGCAGCTTATCAACATCCACTCCACCAGGGTGAGCAATATTCCAACTGAGAGTACACGTGACTTGTAAATTACAGCTAACTGCTCCTCAATGAAGAAGTTATGGGTTCCGTAGAATACTCTTAGTTTCTCTGAAGCGGTTTTAGCAAGTGATCTAACATGAGAGGCACAGCTGAGGCTATTGTTCAATGAAACACAGAGAATTTCAGTACTTGTAGAGATAGGAATATTAGTAGAACCGAAGTTAAAATAGGAATCATGCAATATCTGTCTGTAAACTATATATATTTGGCTTTCCCAGCATTAAATGAGATGATGTTATTTTGCCCCCATTCAGTGATCTTAGATAAGTCTTGATTTATCGGGATTGCTGTATTAAGTTGCTATTTTTTTTTTTTAAATAACAGAACACAGGAAGGAAAAACAAATGAATAAGAAAAAATAATCCATACACCAGATAACTGGCGTCCTCCATTCATAAATAATGTGTAACAGTTGGACCTGAACAGGTGTAGGTTGAAGTCTGGGGGAAAACAACTCCAGGGAAGCGAGTTCCAAAGAGATGCAGTTCGGGGAATAAAAGATTTTTGATAGGTAGAAGTTTGCAATATGGCTGTGTGACGATCCAGTCATGAGCGCAATCAGATGTCTGTGTAATGTGAGGGAAGGCATGGAGAGGTGACACAATGGACGCAACTTCGTCTGAGTATCTGCCGTAAAAGTATCTGTAAAATAATGCCTGGAAGGCAACATTCCCTCTTACTTGTAGGGGAGGTAGTTTATTTATAATACCAGGGTTGTTAATAATTCCGAGAGCTTTGTTCTGAATATTGTCTAGTTGTTTTAGTGCAACCTGTCCACATCCATTCCACAAGGGTGAGCAATATTCTAGCTGAAAGCACATGACTTTTAGAAATTATAGCTAACTACTCGTCGGTGAAGAAGTTACGAACTCTGTACAATAATCCAAGTTTCTCTTAGGCGGTTTTAGCGAGTGATCTGACATGAGATGTCCAGCTGAGGGCATTGTTAAGTGAAATACAGAGAATTTCAGTGGTTTTGGAGATGGGAATATTAGTAGCACTGAAGGTAATATACGAATCTGGCAGTATCTGTCTGTTAGAAAATTGTATATATTTGGTTTTACTAGCATTAAATGAGACAAGGTTATTTTGTCCCCATTCATTGATCTTAGATAAGTCTTGGCTTATGGAGATTGCTGCATTGAGTTGAGAGTTAGAGATATTAAACTTTATGAATAGATGTTTGTGTGTGAATGAACGGAGAAGTGTTGAGTCATCAGCATATGAATGGATGGGATTGTGGGTGACAGATAAGAGAACATTAATATGAACTAGGAATAGGGTTGGCTCCAGAACTGATCCTTGTGGCACGCCGGCGTTAACTGAGTGGAAATTGGAAAATACATCCTCTACATTTACTCTCATTTTTCTGTCGCTGAGATATGAGGAAAGCAGAGGAACAAAAGACGTTAGTCCATAGCGTGGGAGTTTGGATAGCAGGGAAGGGTGCCACACTCTGTCGAAAGCTTTAGAAATATCAAGGGCTACTGCATGAGTTTCTCCATGTTGGTCAATTGATTGATGGATGGTATGATCTTTCGTGGCGAAAACCATATTGTCTATCACTAATTAAGTTGTTGGATTCAAGGTGTTTAACTATGTGCTTATTAATTACAATTTCAAATACTTTACCAAGAGAAGATGTGATAGCTATTGGTCTGTAATCAGAGGGGTCAGAGGAACTTTCTTTCTTTGGAATTGGGTGGATATTGGCTTCTTTCCAAGGATTAGGGAATGAAGTACGTGCGCATAATCTGAATAATAGAACAGGAGCAAACTCTGGGGAACACTTTCAAACAATTGGAGGAATTCCATCTGGACCTGGAGCTTTGTTGGTTGGTAAATTGTCTAGGATAGGTTTTACGTATCTAGTCTTTATCTTAAGTGGAGCAATTTCGGGAGAGTCAGGTTTTAGTGAGGGGACGTTCACCGACTTCTTAAGTAGAATTTCTGGCACACGTACTGGTCATTTAAAGCGTTCCCATCTGAAGATTTTAGTGGAGGAATGGGTGATTCTCTCTCTCTCTCTCTCTCTCTCTCTCTCCACCTAGCTACTTTCCTGTCACTTAATCTATCAGTCTACCTATCTGCCTCTATCATCGAGAAAACGGTACAGTATTCACCAACGTTGTACTTTATATTAGCATTTTATATTTCACTTTCAATATGCAAATAGTCCCAGAAGCAAGAGCGTCACCTTTATATACTGTTTATTGTCAATGTTTGTGTATAAACTTAGCATTGTATTATGCAGGTGTCTTAAGACATGCAAGGAATTTCTTAATCTTTAAATGCTTGGTTGTCACATTTCTTTCTGCGTTTTCGCACCAAGAATTCTGTATGACAGCTTTATTAATGTCGCAGCAAATTATTACCCTTGTCAGTATTACTTATCCTCTTTCTCACTACTACATGGGGTGGGAGGGATGCAAACATCACTTCCAATATAATCCAAGGAAATGTAGACAGGTAGGGATGTTGTATAGACAACAGAGCGTCGACATAAAATATTCTCTATAACCATATCAAGGTTGGGAATTCAGCGAGTAAATATTAGACTCAGTGATTGCAACAGAAGGGTAAAAGTTAAGCTTGGACATTTCTCCAAGTTTTACGAATGTCATAAAATAAGTTTGCACTCTGTTACCTTCTGATGTGCTAAGGCGCACCAAATGTTGCTTTATAATCAAGTTTAGGCCATGCAAATTACGTCTTAGAATTTGTGAATGTCAGTTTCCAGTTTGCAGATACGATACCGTTACTGCCTGAGGCTTAATACCGAACCTCACCCCTCTTCTCACTTTCCTCTCCTGGCTAATAGTGCAAGGCTGAGAAAGACTTGATATGTTTTGCAGCCCAAAGATAATTGTTTGATGTGTCAGGAGTGGGGAGGATGACGGATATACCCAAGTGCGAAGTAAACGCCGAACTGTAAGATAACTTTTTTTTCCTGTTAAGTGTACATAAAAATTACTTTCGATATCCCATGTACCGTTTTTGATAATGTTATAAACATTGGCTAACAATATGCAGTTATAAACCAATTATCTTCCATGGAAATTGCATATATATTTTACTTCAGGTTATGGAAATGCCATCTTGGACAGTGATAGTGTTAGCCTGTGGTATTTAGAGGTAGCTCCGTTAACGTTTCATAGTTAAATTTTAAATAAATGTATGTTACGTAATGCAACTTCCGTCTTCTAATATAGCTATCTGCTTATATTTTGCAGACACAACCCCATTACTCTCATTCCTTAACACGTACACTAACCCATTCAGTTTCAGGATGTATTTTGTATTCCCTGCCTGTAGACGATTTATTCAACTTAGGAGAGGCTTTTCTAGCTGTAGGCATTACACAGAGTCTTCATTCTTGTAAGAAGTTTCCCATAAATTTTAAAAAAATGTGGGGGTGGCACGAACAACCTAAACAGGATGTCTTGTTTTCGAAGGGTTAATGTTGTTTAATGTATTACAATCTTCGTCTTATATACACGTGCCACCTTACAGCTTGCATTTGCAGGCCCGTTACTCTTGCACTCCTTACAGGTAATAAATGCTCCCTTCGATGTTGCAACCAGCGTCTTGGAAAATGCACTGGACACTATTTACAACAGATCTGGTTCCTTTACTCCTTCATTCACCACAGGTTTATAACTGTTGCTGCTGATGTTGCACCCAGTGTGTTAGATAATGCACATGTCAGTTTACTTTCTTTACACCCCCATAACTGATGCTGTAGGCACTACAACCACCACCATCATATATAATACACCTGACAGCTTTACAGTATGCAGCGGTGTTTCCTTTGGACCGTGTTCTCACTGATGTTGGGGCTTTCATAACACTTCTTCTTCAGCGATTTACTTTGCCTGTTACACCTTAACCCTCTCATGGTTGCCCCTTCTTTAGTAGTTTGATACAGCCAACGTCAGATGATTTTATTCAGCTTAGAGGAAGTTGCAGTAGCTTGAGAATACTGATAGTGTCATCATTAATACACTCATGATAGGGGTGCCTCTGAGGGGTCCGTACACATTCAGACCAGCCTCTCCTGCTGCCTGCACAGGATGCATTCAGTCGGCCTGATGTTGGCCACACACACATTGGGTGCTGCTGGAAGGTCACACTTGTAAGTCCTAGCGAAATAGTCGGGTGAGGATGATTATGGCTGATTGTGTGACAATTAGGAACTCAATGTATTTACACTTACAGTTTTTGCAGTTGCAAGTGCTAGAGTTCTCCTAACAATGAGAGGGTTGATGGTATTAGTATCATCTCTCTTAGACTCATATTATCATACTTAGATTAATATAATCTGATATCACCTGGAATAGAAGACTTGTGTTGTTTCCACTACGAAATAGTTTAAAAAGCAAAGAAACAAGAAAAAAAAAAAAAAAAACTTGGGTTGCCTCACCCACCCCTGCAATTAATTAAGGGGAAGAGTTAACTGTTAATATGGGAGGCAGAGGGGCAGACTTTGAGAGTCCCACTCTCTATAAATTCAATTCAAGTAAAGGTTTATTTTTGTGCAGAATTTCGTGTGCTTACGTAAAGACTGAACCGTTGTCCCTCTTGGAGGCAGTCCCCACCGTGGGGTATGGACATCGGAAGTCTTATCTTGCCTAAAACATGGCCGGGGGGAACGTCTACCACTATGCAAAATTTTGTGTTCCTAAGTTAAAAACCATGACCGTTGTCACGTAGCTTTAGTTCTGAGCAGACACCGGCTGATCCCGAACAAGGTGCGTAACAGAACCCACAAAACAAATCTAGTATCAAATCATTGGTTAGGAATCCTTGTGTTCCTTTTCCTTCAGGCTACATTAAAAATCCTCATTCCCTAAAACCAGTATTTACTTTCACCAACACTATTTACCACAATAAAGCATGAATCACATTACACACCGAATAATAAACATAACATAGAAATATACAAAATTCTGCTATATGGGTCAGCAGATAATATCACTCACAAATACAGATAAATATATATATTGATGTAAAACCACAACCCGGCTCCGCCGACCACCGACCAGCCCTCGTCACCCTCTCCCTTCACAGTCCAAGGTAGTTCTGCTCATTCCCTCTTCACCAGCTCCCACTACAAATCTGTTTAGAATTCGAATGAGTCCGAATCCTCAAGCCCTGGATCCACAACCCTTGTCAACATAGCAAATGTGCTGCAGCATGGTCCAGTCGTTCGGTCTTTGTCCCAACAGCATTCCGAGATCACTAGTGAAGGTGGTGACATTACATGTAAAGATCAGGCACTTGTAGGTGGTCGGGTGAGCCGTGCCGTGTCATTGCCACCCACGTAACACCTCCCTCCTTAAAAGAAAAAAAAAGTATTAACTTTTTTTTTTTTTTTTTTTTTTTTTAACCAAAACCCATAGATCCTATTATTTCACGGCACATATTCTTATATACTTGTTATATATTTCATCACCAGGAAACTAAGCACACACATTATCTTAGAAGAGGTACTGGGCAACATTAGGTGGTCAACTGAAGAGGAAATCTTTACATAGATAACAGTAATATTGATACCTATATATTTTAGTTATTTACAATCTGTTTTCAATCATTATCTGACCTATCCTCTGGACAAAACATCAGCAAGGATATTTTCTTTTCCTTTTATGTGGTTAATATCCAAATTGTACTTCTGCATTTCTAAACTCCATCTTAAAATCCTTTGGTTCTTCCCACTCATCTTTGCTATGAAAGTTAAAGGATTATGGTCAGTATAGATCTTCACAGGTTCTCGAGCAGGATATAAGTAGACTTCAAAGTGTCTCAGGGCTAGCATCAGAGCTAATGCCTCTTTCTCTATTGTAGAATAATTTTTCTGGTGCTTATTGAATTTCTTAGAGAAATAACACACTGGGTGATCAATACCCCTGGTGTCTGTCTGACATAACACTGCTCCTGCACCAGCATCACTGGCATCAACATAAAGTATAAATCCCTTATCAAAATCAGGAGAGCTAAGAATGGGTGAGGATACCAGCATAGCTTTGATTGTCTTGAATGAATTTTCACAAGATTCTGACCAAATGAACTTTACATTTTTCCTTAATAAATCAGTTAATGGAGCAACTACATCTGAAAAATTCTTAACAAATCTTCTGTAATAACCAGCCATGCCAAGAAACCTCATCACCTCTCTCTTTGACTTTGGTACTGGAAACTTGTCAATGGCATCAATCTTGCAATTTAGAAGAATTACTTGACCTTGACCTACTATATATCCCAGGTAGGTGACCCGCGCATGGGCAAAGTCACTCTTTGCAAGGTTTACCGTTAGGTTTGCTTCCTTGAGCCTCTCTAACAGCGCCTGCAGCCTCACCAGGTGATCATCCCAGGTCTCGCTGTAGATTATTATATCATCCAGATATGCTCTACATCCATCTAACTCCGACGTTAGACCATTAATTAGACGCTGGAAGGTCGCAGGCGCGGTTTTCAAACCAAAAGGCATTACACAATACTGAAAGAGTCCATCTGGAGTCACAAACGCAGATATTTCTCTTGCCCTTTCCGTCAGGGGAATCTGCCAATAGCCCTTCAGCAGGTCCACCTTAGTTACATACCTTGCCTTGCCAACTTGGTCAATACAGTCATCAATACGTGGTATGGGATATGAATCATCTCTAGTCAAAGTATTCACTCTCCTGAAATTCGTGCAGAACCTAATCCCACCATCAGACTTAGGTACCAGTATACATGGTGAACTCCAACCACTTACACTTTGCTCTATAATCCCGTTTTCTAACATGTACTGGACTTCATCCCTTAACTGATTATGCTTAGTAGGATTAATTCTGTACGGATGCTGCTTCACAGGACTATTTTTGCCAACATCAATATCATGATAAATTAAATTTGTGTGACCTGGAACATCAGAAAACAGGCAAGCAAAGTCTGATATTAATGTAGCCAGCTGCTGCTGTTTAGTTAAATCCAAGTGTCCAAGTTTTTCTTGTAGATTATTTAGTATGTCTGAATTAACTAACTTGGAGTGAGGTACATTAGCTAGAGGATCATCTTTCTCATCTCCATCACCAGTCACATCCCTTACATCATGAAGCATGATTACATCTTTACAGTTTTCAACAGGCTCTTCACCTCTACGTTCTATATATTTCTTTATCTGGTTGATATGACAAAGCCTTGACTCTTTACGTTTATCCGGAGTTTTAACAACATAATTGAGATCACTTAGCTTTTTCTCAATCACATAGGGTCCGAAATAGCGTGCCTTCAGTGACTGCCCAGGGACGGGCAGGAAGACTAGTACCTTATCACCAGGTGAAAATGTTCGTGACTGAGCATCTTTGTCGTACCACGTCTTCATCCGTCTCTGGGAGTCACAGAGGTTCGCTCTTGCCAGCTCACACATCCTGTTGAGTTTCATGCGAAAGTCCATTACATGTTTTAACACATTAGTTTCAGAATCATCACTTAACCATTTCTCTTTTAACATCTTAAGTGGACCTCTCACTTCATGCCCAAACACCAGCTCAAACGGGCTAAACCCCAGTGTATCCTGCACCGATTCCCTGACTGCAAACAACAATAATGGAATCATTTCATCCCACTGATCATCCTTCTCATGGCAACAAATTCGCACCATATTCTTTAGCGTTTGGTGGAACCTTTCCAACGCACCCTGCGACTCTGGGTGATACGCACTTGACACACGGTGTTCTATCCCTATCTGTTGCATTGCTGACTGGAACACTCGGGAGAGGAAGTTACTGCCTTGATCAGTCTGTATTACTCTGGGCAGTCCAAACGTGCAAAAGAACTTGGTTAGTGCTTGGACAATTTTGTTGCCACTGATCTTACGTAAGGGGATTGCCTCAGGGTATCGGGTGGAGGAACACATAATAGTGAGGAGATAATTATTACCAGACTTAGTTTTCGGAAGTGGACCAACACAGTCTACAATTACATGGCTAAAAGGTTCAGAAATAGCAGGAATTGGGTACAGAGGTGCAACAGGTATTTTCTGATTGGGTTTTCTCACAACCTGACATTGGTGACACGATTTACAATATTTTGCAACATCTTTCCGTAACCCCGGCCAATAAAAGTGGTTCATTATTTTCCTACATGTCTTGTTAATTCCCATATGACCTGACAACGGTGAGTCATGTGCAAGGCCGAGAACCTGGGACCTGTACGGTGCGGGGACCACAACCTGGTGTATGACATGCCACTCATCTCCTGCAGCCACGTGACGAGGCCTCCACTTACGCATTAGCACGCCACCCTTCTTATAGTACCCAGTAGGGACACCTGACACTTCCTCTTCTGACATAGCTAGTTCAGCAATCTTACGCAGTTCTGCATCACATCTTTGCTGATCTATAAGCCTGCTATTTTCGACAAGAAAATTACTTAGCTTGGTGTTATCACTGTCAGTCTCGTGATTGAATAATGAGGCTATCTCGTCACCCTCCACATTTCCATCTAGTCCACATACCTTGGATGGATAAGATGCACACTGACTCACATCGGCTGCCTGATGGGATTCGTGGTCCAGTGGATCGGGTCTGACATGCACGGCCCGTTGCATGGCCCTCGTGACCGCACAGGCGGGGAACACCTCCGTGGCGTCTGCTTCCTCCGGCTCACCGCTGTTTAGGTCTGGAGTACTTAGAACAGCTACCTTCAGTTTGGAGTTAACAAATACCATATCTCTTGCCAAGTCATTTGCCAATATAAATGATACACCTTCCATTGGTAACTTAGGCACCACTGCTACAGTTACATCTGCATCAAGGAATTTACATTCGAGATGAACTTTATACAATGGAGCAGTCATGTGCCCACACTCAATGCCTGCTAAAACAACATTAGCATCAGAAGTCTCCCTAGATAGTGGTAACACACCTTCCAGCAGCAGTGACTGCACCGCCCCTGTATCTCTCAATATAACCACAGGCTTTTTACCATTTTCATCATCACGCAGGGACACACTTCCTTCTGAACAAAATGGCTTAAATTCATCTCTTACATTACCCATCTTACATGTATCTTCTACAAGCATATTGACATCTACTGGAGTTTTTACATCCTTTATACTTTTAATACTGGCAAGAGCTGTTGGAACATCCTTGGACTTTTTATCTTTTAAGAACCAGCAATTATTAACAGTATGACCCATCAATTTACAGTTAAAACATCTTACTGGCTTCCTTTTATCACTAGTAGAGTTACGACTAGGGCTGGCGGTCTCTCTTTTGTCACTTGTGAACTCATTCTTACCTGTCAGTGGAGTAGGCTGTGGTTCTACAAAGTTTTCAGTACCTACTACACTATGCATTTTATGGATCAGGGCATAATCCTCTGCCATTCTGGCAGCATCATTCAACACCTTTACCCGGTTTTCATTTAAATATACCTTAATTCGATCAGGTAAGCACCTCTTAAATTCCTCAACGAGTAACATCTGGCACAGCTTATCATAATCACGACCCACATTTTCACTCTCACACCATCGACCAAACAGACTTTCTTTTTCTCTTGCAAAATCCAAGAAACTCTGATCATCCCTTTTCAGCAGATTTCGAAATTTCAGTCGGTAAGCTTCAGGCACCAATGCATACCCTTTCGACACAGCACTTTTCACTTTCTCATAATCACGGCAGTCATCAACAGACATAGACATGTATATTTCTTGGGCTTTACCAGTTAACACAGACTGGAGTAGCACTGTCCAGTGTTCCTTCGGCCAACCCGAACTAACTGCGACTTTCTCAAAATATCTAAAATAATTATCCACTGCATTTTCCTGAAATGGCGGAACCAAAATCGCATTGCTAGCTATGTTAAAAGGAACCGTGGATGGTGCTGTTGCTCTAAGCTCCAACTCTTTTAATTTAATTTCTCTCTGAACCTCTAGTTCTCTCATACGGTACTGATTCTCTAGTTCTAGTTCCTTTATCCTCACCATATCACCATCATGCTCTATATAATCGAGTGCACCCTTATGGAGCAATTCTTCATCCACCATATACTTTATCAATTCATTCCTAATTTGAAATTTATACCAACTTTTCCTTACACTAAAATCAAACTTTTCAGCAATTTTAAGTAAGTCTGCCTTCTTCAAATCAATTAAAATCTCCACTGTAGGTGACTGAAGGAATTGCTCAGCATCAAGTCATTTTGAAGAGTTACTAATACCTTCTTTAAAATTTAAATACACATTAGATCAACACAATTAAAACAGTGCAATAAAGTAGCAAAAGGAGCAAAAGGATCCCGGACAGGCCCCCAATTTTGTCACGTAGCTTTAGTTCTGAGCAGACACCGGCTGATCCCGAACAAGGTGCGTAACAGAACCCACAAAACAAATCTAGTATCAAATCATTGGTTAGGAATCCTTGTGTTCCTTTTCCTTCAGGCTACATTAAAAATCCTCATTCCCTAAAACCAGTATTTACTTTCACCAACACTATTTACCACAATAAAGCATGAATCACATTACACACCGAATAATAAACATAACATAGAAATATACAAAATTCTGCTATATGGGTCAGCAGATAATATCACTCACAAATACAGATAAATATATATATTGATGTAAAACCACAACCCGGCTCCGCCGACCACCGACCAGCCCTCGTCACCCTCTCCCTTCACAGTCCAAGGTAGTTCTGCTCATTCCCTCTTCACCAGCTCCCACTACAAATCTGTTTAGAATTCGAATGAGTCCGAATCCTCAAGCCCTGGATCCACAACCCTTGTCAACATAGCAAATGTGCTGCAGCATGGTCCAGTCGTTCGGTCTTTGTCCCAACAGCATTCCGAGATCGCTAGTGAAGGTGGTGACATTACATGTAAAGATCAGGCACTTGTAGGTGGTCGGGTGAGCCGTGCCGTGTCATTGCCACCCACGTAACACCGTGCATACAGACTTTGACTAGGACACCCTGAGGCAACCCTCCCTCTGGGGCATTACCTTCGAGGTTTCACCCACCTAAAACGTGACCCCAGTAAAGGCCTACCAATGTGCAAAATTTCTTATTCTTAAGTAAAGAAAGTATGGCATTGTCGCCCCTGGATGGTGCACTCCGCCAGTGATGATGGTCATTGGGAATCCCACCCTGCCTAAAACGTGGCCGATATGATCACCTTCTAATATGTAAAATTCCGTGTTCCTAGGTTAAAATTATTGCCGTGAATCATGGCTTACCGAGACCCTCGGGAGCCACCCTCTCCCATGTGAGGGGTGACCAAAGGTGGTTCCATCCTTTCCAAAACGTGACCACGGAGAACATCTGTCAGTATGCAAAACTTCTCTTCTTAGGTTATAAACTTGGGCTATGCACAACGACGTTCTCTCGATACCATCAGGGGCCGCTCATCCCCCCCCCCCTGTGGGAGGATGGTGACCCACGGGGATCCCACCATCCTTAAAACCTGGTGAAAGTGAAGTTTTACCATAGTGCAATTCGTGTGCAGACGGGGAAAAAATAGCCGTACCTAACAGATTTGGGGATACCCGGGGACAGCTGTCCCCTTGGGGGAGGGTCTACCACTGGCAAACTTCGTTTCCCTAATACTTCTTCCATTAGGTCTGAACCCCATTCTTCAAGTGTGTGACACAGTTAGAGATCAGTGCACATTTGGCCGGCTCTGTGGGTGGGGCAGAAATATACAGTTAACTCTCCATTGCGATGACTAATTTGTTACCTACTGCTACCTCTGGGCGATTTTAATTAGCTTAGGAGAGGTGTGTCACATAGCAGAGGTTAAATGTAGTCTTCCTTCATCCTTTCAATGCATGAGGTCTCTCGTTAGGTGCTGGAAGAATAAACAGGGCACTCTTGACACACCAAAGAAATAAAATACTCATACCAATAAAATAAATTCAGTGAAGCAGGAATTGTGATAGTAATAGAACAAATATTGATTAAACTGAGTTTAACAGCCTTATTCATGAATGTTTCACGAACCAGACCTAACACAGCGTTCCACAAGCATAGATTTTCTTTGTAAAATTCAATGAACTTCCTCCAAAGCCTCGAGTGGTTTCCACTTGTCCATGTTGCTGCTGGGTTGTTGACTAGACGCTCCCTAGTGCCGGTGTCACGTGGTGAGTTGTCCGCCCATAGTGAGTTGTCTCCTGGGCGTTGTGCATATGCTTGGAAATTGAGACGACATCTGATGAGCGATAAACTGTGGTGCGTTGTCCCCCCCGTGGTGAGTTGCCCTAACCTAGCCCAACCTAACCTAGCTCTGGTCATAAGCTAACCCAACCCAACCCAGCCTAACTTAACCTAACTTAATCCAGCCCGACTAAACCTAACTAAAATATCGAAAAGAAATGGGAAAGGGACCTTTGGCAACGGCTCCAAGTTTATCAGTTTCCAGGCATGCACACAAAGCCCAGGAGACAACGCGCCATGGGGACAACACACAACGTTGCACCTGACTGAAATGCTTGGCCTCATGTGCCCACACACACTCAGACTGGCCTGAACCGGACACTGGCTGGATGGAGCAACATGTCAACATTAGGTTGGGTGATGCGGCCAGCACAGAAGATCTCAACAACCCACACACGCTCAATGTGGCCTGAGCACGCCAGTTTGTACAGGTGGTTGGACAGGCCGGCTTGAATATGTATGGGGTACTTAATATTCCATTTTTGCTAACGACAGACGCTTCTGTTCAGCTGAGAGTTAGTCGAAGTAGTCTGTGTCAGTTTTCACATGCTTGTTACTAATGCCATCTGAGTCGATATTTGAAGGTTATGAATACGGTAACATACAAGAAAATAATGAAGCACAACAGATAAAATGCAACATACAAATTATTGCCAACGAGATTTTGATCCCTCCTTATCTGCCAGAACTGTGGAGTCTCTAATGGCTAACTGAATTTTACTTGTGATATTTGTCTTTGTTCATTTCTCTGCAATAAGTCAGCAGGGTCATCCTGCTTCATCTCTCGTACCCATGTTTGTCTCTTGAGCATTACATCTTATCTGTTTCCTTAACCTATTTCCTTGATCCTCTGAATACTTTCGCTTTTGGTTTTTGTTTATAGTTTATCTTTTATTATTTATTTATTCTCCTCCTATTTTCTCTCACCCTTCGCCCAGTCCCTTTCCTTTATCTCATTATTTCCTGTATCTCTTTTCTTATCCTTCTGTGCTCTTCCACTTGTACTCATTTCTCTTGTGTTTGTTCACTCTTATTTCGTTTCTCGTGTGCTTTTAATTTGTATCACTCCCCTTGCTTTATCATTCTAATCCATCGTTCTCACTTTTAATTTTCACTGAATTTTTCTCAAGAGAGATATATATATATATATATATATATATATATATATATATATATATATATATATATATATATATATATATATATATATATATATATAAAGTTTCTTTTTTACCAGCCATTATTTTTTGTGCCCCCTCAGTTCGATGACGTGAATTAAAACTTTATTCTTGTTACCTCTGGACCGTGTTATTTTATGAAAGTCCTTTAGTATGCAGGGATTAATGAAGGTTATCGGACCCGTGAAACTCATAAAATCTCTCCAAAGCTGAATAAAATCGTCTGACAATAACACAAATATAATACACAGCTGCGGACATAAATATCGATCCACATCAATCAGAAAAATAACGAGACAGTGATCAGTGACTTTGGAAACCCAGTGATTTGATCTCCGGAACCAGATTAACATTTTAAAAAGAATATTATGTAATAGTTTTGTAATCGCTGGACTAAATTGGAAAGATATTATGTTGGGTGACTGTACTTGTGCTGGTGGAGGGGTTAGTTGATGGATCCAGTTATGTACAAGTAGACCACCGGGCCTGCCTCACTACTCGATCATTCACCTTATTTTTTCCTCTCTGTCATCCCGTTTTGTTTGCTGTCTATCTGTACTCTTTCTTTCACGCTGACATTCTTCATCTATTTCTCTCCATTTCTCTCCACGTTCCTTCATCTTTGTTCTTCCGCTCCTTTCCTACCTCCTATTGCTCCTCCCTTCGTCTCGTCCCTTTCCCTTTTCTCTGATAATTCTTTACTTGCACTCTTTCCTTCTGATTCTTTTTCCACATTATTATCTCCATTTCTCCTTCAGTCCCTTTGTCTCACTCACTTCTTGCCCTCATTCCCGTATCCCTTTCATCACCTTTCTTTCTCTTCCTCCTCATCAGTGTCCACCTGTATTCTGTCTTTCTCTTCCTTCACACTCACATTCATCATTAATTTACCTCCACATCTTCTCCAGCACCTTCATTTGGATTCTTTCACTTATTCTGTCCTCCTTCTCATCTCGTATCCTTCCCTTCCCTCTCATCAGGCTCCTGCCGTTATCATTTCTCTCCCCTCTCTTCCATTCTCTTCCCTTACCACTCATTTCTCTCTCTCTCTCTCTCTCTCTCTCTCTCTCTCTCTCTCTCTCTCTCTCTCTCTCTCTCTCTCTCTCTCAATGTGTGTGTGTGTGTGTGTGTGTGTGTGTGTGTGTGTGTGTGTGTGTGTGTGTGTGTGTGTTCCTTCAATCTTCCCTCCCCCTTTCTCTTTCCCTTCCTCACTTTTCTCTTCATTTACCTCCTCTTCCTCACCTCACACCTCTTTCTCTCAGCCTCTCTCCTCTCTCTTCCTCTCCCCTCCCCACCTTTTTCCGTTACAGAGAACTACTTTTCCTACCACTCCCTCTCCCCTCCCGCTGCCCTCCCCCTCACTCTCATCTCTGTCCATTTTCCCCACCTCCCCCACCCTGCCTTCCCCCTCTCGTGTCCGTATCTTCCTGGTTTTTAATCTACATAACCCCCTTTCCTTGGGGGAAGCAGCCTAGGTATATAGATAGATAGATAGATAACCAGACGAGTCGGTTCAGGTTCAGGTCACTTTCTGGGCGGATCCCTGTACACACACACAGCTGCTGGCCACTCATTAAGCCCAGGTGTACTCGTGCATGAGGATGATGGGTGATGATGGTGGTGTTAATGATGATGGATAATGGTGGTGTTGATGAAGATGGATAATGATGATGATGTTGATGAGGATGGATAATGATGGTGGTGTTGATGATGATTATAATGGTGGTGTTGATGAAGATGGATAATGATGATGATGATGATGCGCTGGTACCCCGTTTGTCATGTTCCTTCACCAGTGATCTCATTTCTTTGATCTGCAATGCCACCTCATTATTCACTTCATCTTTCTGCCAATCCATTATCTTGTGTTTCCATTCCTTATTTTTATCTGCCCGTTTCATATCTTTGTCTACCCGTTGTACTGTATATCCTTGAAATTCATTCTACATCCTTACATAACCACTCCACATCCCAATTATTCATTTCACATTCCCGTTTGCCTGTTCTCTTCATCTCCCCATTTTGTCCATTCCCTATTATTGTATTTTCAGTCCACGAGCCTTGTATATATCCAATTTTGCATCTTTGTGTGATCGATATTTTTTCACTATTTCGACCTCTCGAAGTTCCATCAATGAAATACTGCAGATATACAAACTCTCCCACTTTTAAACACAGGCACTCCAACACAACTCTCAGATTCGCTTCTCACTCCAGACTTCAGAAGCTGTGCACACTTACACCCGCGAGTGGTGCACTTGGTGGGGAGGGTCACTTCCTAAGTGACAAAGTGGTGTTCCTCGGCCCTACGGATCAGTATCTCTTCAGAACCCCTAAAACTTGACTTGAACATGTATAGCAGAGCTGCCTGCCCATGTCAGACGAGTGCAAACCGGCCGCTACAACACAATACATACATTCTTGCAACTCTTTGCACTTCCCTTTTCACTCATTCCACATCCCATTTGTCCACATATCTGCTTATATGTTTTGTACTCCTTAACTCCTTCAGTAGGATGACGTGTTTTGGGAGATTTTTTTTTTTTTTTTCAGTATTACTAGACGATTCATTCAGCTCAGGAAAACGTCTTAGTAGTGATGGGGTTGACGCGGACAGTATCAACCGTCCCAGTTCAGAAGGTCTCACATCATCTGAAAAAAAAAAAATCGTCTTGAGAGGGCATGAATAAAACAAAAACGACGTCCATGGGTTTTATCCTTTTCACAATCTGTCACGTCAGTTCACATTCGTCTACCCATACCACATCTTCTTCCACCCAGTATATCATTGGTTTACATTATTACGACCTCCAGAGCCCTCTCCACTTGGTCCCTTCCGTGTATCATCTCAGCCTTCTCGTCCTGAACGCTCACCTCCTCGCTCTCATCCCTCTCACCTCCTCACCCTCATCCCTCTCACCTCCTCACCCTCATCCCTCTCACCTCCTCACCCTCATCCCGCTCACCTCCTCACCCTTAACCCTCTCACCTCCTCACCCTCATCCCTATCACCTCCTCGCCCTCATCCCTCTCACCTCCTCACCTTCATCCCTCTCACCTCCTTGCCCTCATCCCTCTCACCTCCTCACCTTCATCCCTCTCACCTCCTCACTCTCATCCCTCTCACCTCCTCACTCTCATCCCTCTCACCTCCTCATCCTCATCCCTCTCACCTCCTCACCCTCATCCCTCTCACCTCCTCATCCTCAACCCTCTCACCTCCTCACCCTCATCCCTCTCACCTCCTCACCCTCAACCCTCTCACTCCGGACCATTCAGCTCAGTCCTCTTGGCTCCTCCCTGTCTCGACTCAACTCATTCATCTCCTTCATGCCATATTTTGTTATTTCATCTCACCTCTCGTCCCTCTCCTCCCTCACCTCTCGTCCCTCTCCTCCCTCGCCTCTCGTCCCTCTCCTTCCTCACCTCTCCTCCCTCACCTATCGTTTCTCTCCTCCCTCACCTCTCTTCCCTCTCCTCCCTCACGTCGTCCCTCTCCTCCCTCACTTCTCGTCCATCTCCTCCCTCACCTCTCGTCCCTTTCCTCCCCCACCTCTGGTCCCTCTCCTCCCTGTCGTCTGGCCTGGTGCTGTGAATCTGTTGTCGTGCTGTGGGTAATTACATGCAACTGGTGCCGTGCTGGTGATTACGCGCGTCATCATCAGTTCATTAACCTCCACTCCCCTGCTCACCCACGCCGCCCTGACTGGACCTGTTTTAGCCCGAGTTACCTGCCTGCCTGCCTGTCCACCTGCCTACCTATTTGCCTCCTGCTTCTCTGCCTGGCGTCTTACCTACCTGTTTGCCTGCCTGCCTGGTAACTTGTTTGCCTGCCGTCTGCCTGCCTGCCTGCCTGCTTGCCCATCTACCTGTTCATTTTCCTGCCTTCCTATCCTCATTCTTGCCTGCCTGCCTACTCGTACGTCCAAACGCAGTGCCCCCCGTGCCTTCCGCCCTGCCTACACCCCTGGACGCCCTTGAAATTCTAGTCACTGTTTCCATGCTAACAAGGTGACCCGACTTGCGGTTGTGTGTACCAAGATGTCTGCTAGTACTTGCGCGCGCGCGCACACACACACACACACACACACACACACACACACACACACACACACACACACACACAACTCCATCATAATACACACCTATAGTCGTACGTGTTCACTCATATTAGCAGCTATTATATGGTAAGTGTTCTCACCCATGCATGTCGCAAATATATACTGTACGCGTACGACCACACTCACACACATGCATACCCTCGTGCATACAGGGATGCCACCTAGTTCCTCGCGCACACAAATAGAGAAAAAACTGCATGGTTCTTTAGCTGCATAAGACCCGTCACGCAAGGGTGGATTTAGAGCTCTGACGTCCATTGTGGTTGGGCCAGACTTAACAGTGGTGGCTCGCTTGCATAATGGTGGTGGTGAGGCTAGGCTGATTGCTGGTGGCTGTGGTAGGAATAGTGGCTGTGGTAGGAATAGTGGCTGCGGTAGGAATAGTGGCTGTGGTAGGAATAGTGACTGTGGTAGGAATAGTGGCTGTGAAAGGTATTTGTGGTGGATGGTGGTTATGATCGAAAGTGGTTATGGTAACATGGTGACTACTGTAACTGTGGTAGGAGCAGTGGTGGTGATAGGATTAGTAGCTGTGGTATGGGGCCGTGGTGAATGGTTAGTGCTTATAATGAAAATGGCGATCGTTGTATCCGTGGTAGGAAGTTTAGTAGCATTTTTTTTTTTTTTTTTTTTAATGCCGATGCATATGCACTGGACTTGTGATTGTGACAGATATTGTGGTCGTGACTGTGGTAGATGATGATTGTGATGGATGGTGGTTAAAATAAGAGCTGTGAATGTTGTATTTATGGCTGAAAGTTTCATAGCTACTTTTTTAGTGCCGGTGTGTGTAGAAGGATCAGCTCTGTGCCCGTTATGTAGTAGTCAGTGTATTAGGTAAGGGTGTTGGTATGCTAGTTGGAGCACTGAAATTAGCATGGCTCGCAGTTTTGGTAGTTACGTCTGTGGTTGCAGAATCTTAATTTTGTTTTTAGTATGCTCGCTGTGGCCTCTAGCTGGGCAGGGTAGGGTTCGGAAGTCAGGTTTCACTACTTCCGTGTTTTGCCGAGTTGTACAGTTGGGAGGGGATTTTCATTCTACTGTTTCCCCTCTATTTTCAGGTGCTTTCTGTGACACGACGGGGACACGTGAAAAATCATTTTTCTCTCGCCCAGCACCAACGATTAACAACTTCATTTTTTTCTTACTTGTGCATGGTACCTTCAGACAATTTTATTCAGCTCAGGGATGACGTCTCTTACTGAAATTGTAAATGAAAGTTCTGTCTAACCCCCCAGTTAAGACGTCTTTCATAGGCAAAATAAAGTCGTCTGTTGAGGGCAGGAATGTGATATAGGATACGTCATCGAAGTGAAGGAATCTTACTGATATTATTATTGCTAGCCAGCAGTTATAATCTGGGATATTTCCTAGGGGGATAGCTATTGCAACTGGCGTGCTTGCATGGATTTTCCCCAGCGTGGTATGGTTGAAACAATATGGAATTTCCCCCGACAGTTCTTTGTGGTAAGTGGCAACCCATTTATTTGAGGGTCGGCCACAGCTTTGATTGTGCTTGTGCAGCCAATTACCCGCATGCTTTTGTGAAGGGATTGAGGTGTGGCTGCAAACGGTAGTAAAAATAGCTGTAGTCAGGGCGATGGATGATGGTTATGGAGGTTATAGCTGTAGGGGTGATAGTGATGGCTGTAGTTGTGATGGTGGTTATGAAGGTTGTAGTAATCATAAGGTGCATTGGTGGTTGTGACAGTGAGGTTATTATAGCTGCTTGTGATGGTGGTGGTGGTGCTGGTAGTTGTGGTTGTCGTGATAGTACCTTTGGTGGTGAATGGTAGTTGTCAGTGATGGTGATGGTGTTGATGGTGGTGGCAAAGACAGTGCTGATGGGAATGCTGTGGAAAGTGATACTGGTAATAAAGGTAATAAATAATTGTAGAAAGAAATCTTGGTGATGGATTTTCAAACAATGATACTGGTGATGATTACGGTGGTGATGGTAGAGGTGGTGGACAGAGGAGGGTGGTGACAGAAAGGAGTAGTGATCAGAGTGGTGCTGATATGGTGCCATAAGTGGGAGGGGAGTTCATGGTTTTGTGCATATTGATGGTGATGATACTGAGGATACTGATGTGGAGAAAAATGACAGTGGCTGGAGTGAGGATAGTTGTATTGGTGGTACTGGTAGGGAGGATAGTGATGAAAGTGCGTGACTGATAGTAACTGCGTGAGTAGCGAAGATGGTGGTAGTGGTGGTTGTGAGGAGAGCGAGAGTAGTGGTAAGGAATATTGGTGGTGGTGTGAGAATACTGATAATGTTGGTAGTGGTAGTGGTGGTAGTGGCTGTGGTGTTAGTGAGAATTGTGGTAGTGGTAGTGGTGTTAGTGGGAATGGTGGTAACAATGGTTGGTGAGTGAGCAGTGGTGGTGCTGTGTGTGATAAGCATAGTGTTAGTAGTGGCAGTGAGGATAGTGGTAGTGATGGTAGCATGGATGTTGGTATTGGTAGTAGTAAGGACAGTGGTAGTGGTAGTTGTGGCAGTGGTAGTGGTGGTAGGTGCGTGATTAATAGTGGTAGCGTGTGTGGTGAGGCCTTCCCTTCCTTATATACTCCAGTCGATACTTACAACCACCTCACCTTTCTTCCTCACCCTCTTCTTTCTTCATTCATCTTTCTCTTTGCTCGTCTTCTTTCTTTCTTCTCTCCTCTCTTCCCCTCACCTTTTTCCATCTGTCCTCTCCTCTTGTTTCTCTCTTCTCTCCTGTAAGTCCCCCATTTCTTCTTCCCTCATTTTTTTCCTCACTTTATCCCCTTTTCTCTTTTTGTTCCTCTTACTATCATTACTGTTTCCTTAATCTCATTATCTTTTTCTCATCTCATATCTCTTTCCCTTTCACGTTCTCTCCTTTATTGCTTCATTTTTTCTTCCTGTTTTCTCCCGTCCTTCCCTCACTCCTCATCCATCCCATCCTTTCCCTCCCTCTCCCCTCCCTTCCTCTTCTGTCCCTTATCTGTCCCCGCCACACGCCATGATTTTGTATCTGCCCTCACCACACTCTCTACTTCCCATATCCATTATATTAACTGAACCATCTTTTACCATTTTCACAGCAAGAGCCACGAAATTTGTCATACCAGCTTTCTACTACAACTGCGACTACTATCATCACTATTTTTATTACTACAGTATTATTATGGATGCCTTGTGGTCTAAAGGATTAAGGAGCTTTATTTGGATGTGGTCAATTAGGGTTTAATTATGAGAGATAGTTGGAATGTATTGCTCACATAATACAGCTTAGGGAACGGCGACTGGTCATTCACCGATGTTTGAATGAGGGTGATGCTGATGATGATGATAAGTAGCAACAGTTGTACTAGTAATAATAATAGTAGTAATAGTGTTGTTATTGTTACTGCTACTGATGCTACTACATACTACATACTACTACTATTACTACTACTACTACTACTGCTACTACTACTACTACTACTACTACTACTACTACTACTGCTACTACTACTACTACTGCTGCTGCTGCTGTTGCTGCTGCTGCTGTTCTTGTTATTTTGTTGTTGTTGTTGGTGGTGTTATTTCCAGTTAATCTGAGGGCTCTCCATTTTCATTTTTGACACACACACACACACACACACACACACACACACACACACACACAGTCCCTCCTGTACATTCGTGCTTCCTCTCACTTATACACAGCTCTCCTCATAGCCACACCCTTTCCCTGTACGCACCTCTCCACACCTGGCACATCTTCCCTCCCTCACACACTCGTCACGTTCTCACACTTCTCGCTCCTTGGGCATCTTTTATTATCCTTTCCACTTCTCTTTTTCTTCTTATAGCTTATTTTTTTTTTTTTTATGTTGCTCCTCTCCTGTCCCCTTCTCTTTTTTTTCCTATTGTCCTCTCTTCATTTCCTCCTCTCATTTTTTCGCTATTCTCCATTCTAATTTCAGTTTCATCTCCTACCCTTCCCTCCCTTTCTTTTGTCCCCTCCTACCTTCCATCCTTTCTTCTCATTTCTCCTCATCTTGCCTCTTCCTCTCCTGTCTCCCTCTCTCAGTTTTCTTCTCCGTTTGTCCCCTGTTCCTTTTCGCTTATCTTCGTTTCTTTTCGTCCCTCCTCTTCACTTTAACTCATTTTTCGTTGTTCGTCTATCAGATAATCTCATTTCCCTCTCCTGTTCTTTCCTTCCTCCCCTCATTTTTTCCTCCCCGTCCCCTCCCCTTTCCTTCACCCCTCAACCCATCGTCAAGTCTCGCCTCACCCCACCACAACTCACACCTTGGCGCCTAGTCACACACTCGTCTTTTCTCACCTCGTCACACTCTGCACGCCACACTGTATCATCACTCTGTACACCTCTCCATGCATCAGCACGTCACCACATCCATCATTTCACACTTTACCTCATTAACCTTTACAGCCCGATATCGTCTTTTATGTTTTATTCTTGTTATCTGCAAGCGATTTTATTTAGCTCAGGTGAGAATTTTCCAGTTGGACAGATTCCAGATAGCTTTCTTTAGACCTCTCACAGCTAAGGATCCATATGTTGAATATTATCATCTGGTTCCCTGATATATATATATATATATATATATATATATATATATATATATATATATATATATATATATATATATATATAATCCGCCCTCACCCGATGTGGTTAACAAGTCCTTACCTCACCTCACCCTTTCTTACACATCACCTCTCTCACATCCTTTCACACTTCACCACATGCTGCTCTTCTAACCACATCAACTTACATCGTCTCTCTTATGCAGCACCTCGCCGCATAGTTTGTCACATCATCCTGTTTCACCACACTTTTGCACCTCTCACCTCTGTCACCACAACACTCATCATAACCATTCACACATTCATCTCACCTCATTTCATCACACGCTTATCCACTGTACCCTTATGACCTCAGTACACCACTTTACTGCACACCCTTTCACATCACCACACTTCCAGAATCTCTCCCCACTTCCCCACATCTCTCATACGTCACCACCTGTCACGAATCAATTCGCGACATTTCCCTTTTGTGAGAAGCCATGAACTATTAGTGGAAAACTCACTGTGTATCGCTCAGTTAACCGTTTCTCTCTCCATTTCGGGGTATACTTTTCAAAACATTCGTCACTGTTTAAAAGTGACCGATTTACTGCACGTCACTATGTGCGCTACTGAGCGATACTATTGTTTTTTTATTGTTCGCCTCTGCTTGCCTCAACCGTTAGCCACGCCTTCTTCCGGTGGCTTGTGCGTCCTGCCCATACAATGTATTTTGAATTCAGTCTAGTTGTGGCTTTGACGGAGAGAGGTCCTGTGCTCCAGAAGTGTGAGAGGTCAGCTAGCACCCCAAGCTCCACAGAGTATCAGTTTCTCCAAACTCCCACCCCTTGGTGATACAAAGCATTCATCGTTCAGTATTTCCTTTTGTTTTCCTAGTCTTAAGAGTTTAATTAAGGTGTTTTTTTTTTTTTAGGCGTAAGAATTTAGCTTTTGTGTGAGTGAGTGAGTGCGTCTCATTGATTTGATTTGAAATGTAACGTTAAATTTATTTTTTTGTAATCAATAAATTTAACAGTTCTTTTTCTTGAGCTTAATGTAAAGTAAAATCTTGTTTCATTTCTCCAAATTAAGCTTATTTTCCACATAGCTCCTAGCTTGCATAAACGTTTGCTTTCATAACTGGTACTTAGACCAGTCTTGCCACATCAATCAGAAAAATAACGAGACAGTGATCAGTGACTTTGGAAACCCAGTGATTTGATCTCCGGAACCAGATTAACATTTTAAAAAGAATATTATGTAATAGTTTTGTAATCGCTGGACTAAATTGGAAAGATATTATGTTGGGTGACTGTACTTGTGCTGGTGGAGGGGTTAGTTGATGGATCCAGTTATGTACAAGTAGACCACCGGGCCTGCCTCACTACTCGATCATTCACCTTATTTTTTCCTCTCTGTCATCCCGTTTTGTTTGCTGTCTATCTGTACTCTTTCTTTCACGCTGACATTCTTCATCTATTTCTCTCCATTTCTCTCCACGTTCCTTCATCTTTGTTCTTCCGCTCCTTTCCTACCTCCTATTGCTCCTCCCTTCGTCTCGTCCCTTTCCCTTTTCTCTGATAATTCTTTACTTGCACTCTTTCCTTCTGATTCTTTTTCCACATTATTATCTCCATTTCTCCTTCAGTCCCTTTGTCTCACTCACTTCTTGCCCTGATTCCCGTATCCCTTTCATCACCTTTCTTTCTCTTCCTCCTCATCAGTGTCCACCTGTATTCTGTCTTTCTCTTCCTTCACACTCACATTCATCATTAATTTTCCTCCACATCTTCTCCAGCACCTTCATTTGGATTCTTTCACTTATTCTGTCCTCCTTCTCATCTCGTATCCTTCCCTTCCCTCTCATCAGGCTCCTGCCGTTATCATTTCTCTCCCCTCTCTTCCATTCTCTTCCCTTACCACTCATTTCTCTCTCTCTCTCTCTCTCTCTCTCTCTCTCTCTCTCAATGTGTGTGTGTGTGTGTGTGTGTGTGTGTGTGTGTGTGTGTGTGTGTGTGTTCCTTCAATCTTCCCTCCCCCTTTCTCTTTCCCTTCCTCACTTTTCTCTTCATTTACCTCCTCTTCCTCACCTCACACCTCTTTCTCTCAGCCTCTCTCCTCTCTCTTCCTCTCCCCTCCCCACCTTTTTCCGTTACAGAGAACTACTTTTCCTACCACTCCCTCTCCCCTCCCGCTGCCCTCCCCCTCACTCTCATCTCTGTCCATTTTCCCCACCTCCCCCACCCTGCCTTCCCCCTCTCGTGTCCGTATCTTCCTGGTTTTTAATCTACATAACCAGACGAGTCGGTTCAGGTTCAGGTCACTTTCTGGGCGGATCCCTGTACACACACACAGCTGCTGGCCACTCATTAAGCCCAGGTGTACTCGTGCATGAGGATGATGGGTGATGATGGTGGTGTTAATGATGATGGATAATGGTGGTGTTGATGAAGATGGATAATGATGATGATGTTGATGAGGATGGATAATGATGGTGGTGTTGATGATGATTATAATGGTGGTGTTGATGAAGATGGATAATGATGATGATGATGATGCGCTGGTACCCCGTTTGTCATGTTCCTTCACCAGTGATCTCATTTCTTTGATCTGCAATGCCACCTCATTATTCACTTCATCTTTCTGCCAATCCATTATCTTGTGTTTCCATTCCTTATTTTTATCTGCCCGTTTCATATCTTTGTCTACCCGTTGTACTGTATATCCTTGTAATTCATTCTACATCCTTACATAACCACTCCACATCCCATTTATTCATTTCACATTCCCGTTTGCCTGTTCTCTTCATCTCCCCATTTTGTCCATTCCCTATTATTGTATTTTCAGTCCACGAGCCTTGTATATAACCAATTTTGCATCTTTGTGTGATCGATATTTTTTCACTATTTCGACCTCTCGAAGTTCCATCAATGAAATACTGCAGATATACAAACTCTCCCACTTTTAAACACAGGCACTCCAACACAACTCTCAGATTCGCTTCTCACTCCAGACTTCAGAAGCTGTGCACACTTACACCCGCGAGTGGTGCACTTGGTGGGGAGGGTCACTTCCTAAGTGACAAAGTGGTGTTCCTCGGCCCTACGGATCAGTATCTCTTCAGAACCCCTAAAACTTGACTTGAACATGTATAGCAGAGCTGCCTGCCCATGTCAGACGAGTGCAAACCGGCCGCTACAACACAATACATACATTCTTGCAACTCATTGCACTTCCCTTTTCACTCATTCCACATCCCATTTGTCCACATATCTGCTTATATGTTTTGTACTCCTTAACTCCTTCAGTAGGATGACGTGTTTTGGGAGTTTTTTTTTTTTTTCAGTATTACTAGACGATTCATTCAGCTCAGGAAAACGTCTTAGTAGTGATGGGGTTGACGCGGACAGTATCAACCGTCCCAGTTCAGAAGGTCTCACATCATCTGAAAAAAAAAAAAATCGTCTTGAGAGGGCATGAATAAAACAAAAACGACGTCCATGGGTTTTATCCTTTTCACAATCTGTCACGTCAGTTCACATTCGTCTACCCATACCACATCTTCTTCCACCCAGTATATCATTGGTTTACATTATTACGACCTCCAGAGCCCTCTCCACTTGGTCCCTTCCGTGTATCATCTCAGCCTTCTCGTCCTGAACGCTCACCTCCTCGCTCTCATCCCTCTCACCTCCTCACCCTCATCCCTCTCACCTCCTCACCCTTAACCCTCTCACCTCCTCACCCTCATCCCTATCATCTCCTCGCCCTCATCCCTCTCACCTCCTCACCTTCATCCCTCTCACCTCCTTGCCCTCATCCCTCTCACCTCCTCACCTTCATCCCTCTCACCTCCTCACTCTCATCCCTCTCACCTCCTCACTCTCATCCCTCTCACCTCCTCATCCTCATCCCTCTCACCTCCTCACCCTCATCCCTCTCACCTCCTCATCCTCAACCCTCTCACCTCCTCACCCTCATCCCTCTCACCTCCTCACCCTCAACCCTCTCACTCCGGACCATTCAGCTCAGTCCTCTTGGCTCCTCCCTGTCTCGACTCAACTCATTCATCTCCTTCATGCCATATTTTGTTATTTCATCTCACCTCTCGTCCCTCTCCTCCCTCACCTCTCGTCCCTCTCCTCCCTCGCCTCTCGTCCCTCTCCTTCCTCACCTCTCCTCCCTCACCTATCGTTTCTCTCCTCCCTCACCTCTCTTCCCTCTCCTCCCTCACGTCGTCCCTCTCCTCCCTCACTTCTTGTCCATCTCCTCCCTCACCTCTCGTCCCTTTCCTCCCCCACCTCTGGTCCCTCTCCTCCCTGTCGTCTGGCCTGGTGCTGTGAATCTGTTGTCGTGCTGTGGGTAATTACATGCAACTGGTGCCGTGCTGGTGATTACGCGCGTCATCATCAGTTCATTAACCTCCACTCCCCTGCTCACCCACGCCGCCCTGACTGGACCTGTTTTAGCCCGAGTTACCTGCCTGCCTGCCTGTCCACCTGCCTACCTATTTGCCTCCTGCTTCTCTGCCTGGCGTCTTACCTACCTGTTTGCCTGCCTGCCTGGTAACTTGTTTGCCTGCCGTCTGCCTGCCTGCCTGCCTGCTTGCCCATCTACCTGTTCATTTTCCTGCCTTCCTATCCTCATTCTTGCCTGCCTGCCTACTCGTACGTCCAAACGCAGTGCCCCCCGTGCCTTCCGCCCTGCCTACACCCCTGGACGCCCTTGAAATTCTAGTCACTGTTTCCATGCTAACAAGGTGACCCGACTTGCGGTTGTGTGTACCAAGATGTCTGCTAGTACTTGCGCGCGCGCACACACACACACACACACACACACACACACACACACAACTCCATCATAATACACACCTATAGTCGTACGTGTTCACTCATATTAGCAGCTATTATATGGTAAGTGTTCTCACCCATGCATGTCGCAAATATATACTGTACGCGTACGACCACACTCACACACATGCATACCCTCGTGCATACAGGGATGCCACCTAGTTCCTCGCGCACACAAATAGAGAAAAAACTGCATGGTTCTTTAGCTGCATAAGACCCGTCACGCAAGGGTGGATTTAGAGCTCTGACGTCCATTGTGGTTGGGCCAGACTTAACAGTGGTGGCTCGCTTGCATAATGGTGGTGGTGAGGCTAGGCTGATTGCTGGTGGCTGTGGTAGGAATAGTGGCTGTGGTAGGAATAGTGGCTGCGGTAGGAATAGTGGCTGTGGTAGGAATAGTGACTGTGGTAGGAATAGTGGCTGTGAAAGGTATTTGTGGTGGATGGTGGTTATGATCGAAAGTGGTTATGGTAACATGGTGCTACTGTAACTGTGGTAGGAGCAGTGGTGGTGATAGGATTAGTAGCTGTGGTATGGGGCCGTGGTGAATGGTTAGTGCTTATAATGAAAATGGCGATCGTTGTATCCGTGGTAGGAAGTTTAGTAGCATTTTTTTTTTTTTTTTTTTAATGCCGATGCATATGCACTGGACTTGTGATTGTGACAGATATTGTGGTCGTGACTGTGGTAGATGATGATTGTGATGGATGGTGGTTAAAATAAGAGCTGTGAATGTTGTATTTATGGCTGAAAGTTTCATAGCTACTTTTTTAGTGCCGGTGTGTGTAGAAGGATCAGCTCTGTGCCCGTTATGTAGTAGTCAGTGTATTAGGTAAGGGTGTTGGTATGCTAGTTGGAGCACTGAAATTTGCATGGCTCGCAGTTTTGGTAGTTACGTCTGTGGTTGCAGAATCTTAATTTTGTTTTTAGTATGCTCGCTGTGGCCTCTAGCTGGGCAGGGTAGGGTTCGGAAGTCAGGTTTCACTACTTCCGTGTTTTGCCGAGTTGTACAGTTGGGAGGGGATTTTCATTCTACTGTTTCCCCTCTATTTTCAGGTGCTTTCTGTGACACGACGGGGACACGTGAAAAATCATTTTTCTCTCGCCCAGCACCAACGATTAACAACTTCATTTTTTCTTACTTGTGCATGGTACCTTCAGACAATTTTATTCAGCTCAGGGATGACGTCTCTTACTGAAATTGTAAATGAAAGTTCTGTCTAACCCCCCAGTTAAGACGTCTTTCATAGGCAAAATAAAGTCGTCTGTTGAGGGCAGGAATGTGATATAGGATACGTCATCGAAGTGAAGGAATCTTACTGATATTATTATTGCTAGCCAGCAGTTATAATCTGGGATATTTCCTAGGGGGATAGCTATTGCAACTGGCGTGCTTGCATGGATTTTCCCCAGCGTGGTATGGTTGAAACAATATGGAATTTCCCCCGACAGTTCTTTGTGGTAAGTGGCAACCCATTTATTTGAGGGTCGGCCACAGCTTTGATTGTGCTTGTGCAGCCAATTACCCGCATGCTTTTGTGAAGGGATTGAGGTGTGGCTGCAAACGGTAGTAAAAATAGCTGTAGTCAGGGCGATGGATGATGGTTATGGAGGTTATAGCTGTAGGGGTGATAGTGATGGCTGTAGTTGTGATGGTGGTTATGAAGGTTGTAGTAATCATAAGGTGCATTGGTGGTTGTGACAGTGAGGTTATTATAGCTGCTTGTGATGGTGGTGGTGGTGCTGGTAGTTGTGGTTGTCGTGATAGTACCTTTGGTGGTGAATGGTAGTTGTCAGTGATGGTGATGGTGTTGATGGTGGTGGCAAAGACAGTGCTGATGGGAATGCTGTGGAAAGTGATACTGGTAATAAAGGTAATAAATAATTGTAGAAAGAAATCTTGGTGATGGATTTTCAAACAATGATACTGGTGATGATTACGGTGGTGATGGTAGAGGTGGTGGACAGAGGAGGGTGGTGACAGAAAGGAGTAGTGATCAGAGTGGTGCTGATATGGTGCCATAAGTGGGAGGGGAGTTCATGGTTTTGTGCATATTGATGGTGATGATACTGAGGATACTGATGTGGAGAAAAATGACAGTGGCTGGAGTGAGGATAGTTGTATTGGTGGTACTGGTAGGGAGGATAGTGATGAAAGTGCGTGACTGATAGTAACTGCGTGAGTAGCGAAGATGGTGGTAGTGGTGGTTGTGAGGAGAGCGAGAGTAGTGGTAAGGAATATTGGTGGTGGTGTGAGAATACTGATAATGTTGGTAGTGGTAGTGGTGGTAGTGGCTGTGGTGTTAGTGAGAATTGTGGTAGTGGTAGTGGTGTTAGTGGGAATGGTGGTAACAATGGTTGGTGAGTGAGCAGTGGTGGTGCTGTGTGTGATAAGCATAGTGTTAGTAGTGGCAGTGAGGATAGTGGTAGTGATGGTAGCATGGATGTTGGTATTGGTAGTAGTAAGGACAGTGGTAGTGGTAGTTGTGGCAGTGGTAGTGGTGGTAGGTGCGTGATTAATAGTGGTAGCGTGTGTGGTGAGGCCTTCCCTTCCTTATATACTCCAGTCGATACTTACAACCACCTCACCTTTCTTCCTCACCCTCTTCTTTCTTCATTCATCTTTCTCTTTGCTCGTCTTCTTTCTTTCTTCTCTCCTCTCTTCCCCTCACCTTTTTCCATCTGTCCTCTCCTCTTGTTTCTCTCTTCTCTCCTGTAAGTCCCCCATTTCTTCTTCCCTCATTTTTTTCCTCACTTTATCCCCTTTTCTCTTTTTGTTCCTCTTACTATCATTACTGTTTCCTTAATCTCATTATCTTTTTCTCATCTCATATCTCTTTCCCTTTCACGTTCTCTCCTTTATTGCTTCATTTTTTCTTCCTGTTTTCTCCCGTCCTTCCCTCACTCCTCATCCATCCCATCCTTTCCCTCCCTCTCCCCTCCCTTCCTCTTCTGTCCCTTATCTGTCCCCGCCACACGCCATGATTTTGTATCTGCCCTCACCACACTCTCTACTTCCCATATCCATTATATTAACTGAACCATCTTTTACCATTTTCACAGCAAGAGCCACGAAATTTGTCATACCAACTTTCTACTACAACTGCGACTACTATCATCACTATTTTTATTACTACAGTATTATTATGGATGCCTTGTGGTCTAAAGGATTAAGGAGCTTTATTTGGATGTGGTCAATTAGGGTTTAAGTATGAGAGATAGTTGGAATGTATTGCTCACATAATACAGCTTAGGGAACGGCGACTGGTCATTCACCGATGTTTGAATGAGGGTGATGCTGATGATGATGATAAGTAGCAACAGTTGTACTAGTAATAATAATAGTAGTAATAGTGTTGTTATTGTTACTGCTACTGATGCTACTACATACTACATACTACTACTATTACTACTACTACTACTACTGCTACTACTACTACTACTACTACCGCCAGGGGGCCACCTCCTTGCCACAGCTTAGAAAGAGCTCCTGTTTTCCTTCAATTTTTTGCCAGATATAAGTGATCTGCGATTTTATGGACTATCACTCCTTAACTGTGAAGTGTTCGGGAACATGCTGATAAAGAGACGTAAGTGATAACTCTGTGATTATGCATTTTATGACTGTGTTTTTGATCGGGTCTAAGTCAGGGACCCTGTGACAGAAAATGGTGGGCAATTTCACCAGAAATTTGCTTTTCTCCAGTTGATCAGTGTTTTATTATTGACTGCATGATATTAAAAAGACCGAGTGTTGTGTTGATGTGTATAGCTTACTGTATCTTGATGGATGGGGACATTATTGTCGCTGATGTGATAACAGTCCATATAATTGTGATGATTAACTCTGTCCAAGAGTTGCCAGTAAGCACAAATTATGGCGGTAAATGACTATGTTGTGAACAGTCTATTGTGTTTCCTTAGTTCAGGAAGGAATGACTATCCTTATGAGACCCTTTTGACATTATTAACTCCTTCTATTGTTATGAAGAAGTTAAGAAGGGGAAGGAATTATTATGTGGAATTTTGGGTGAAGATGTGAGCTGGAGACGAGACCCTGACAAAAAGCGAAAAGAAGTGAAAGATCTCATTGAGCTGTATGAGCGAGTGAAGCAAGCTAAGAAGCCTGTAAACTTTGTGACGGACTCGCACAAAAGGATGCCGCCTATCGGACTGGAAAAGCTTGGTCCTCTTCTAGTTAGTCTTACTGAAGATACAACCAGTATTAAAGAAATGCTTCCAAAGATACTTGATATGAAAACAGAGGTGATAAATACTGCTGATACTCTACGCCAACTGAAAGCTGATGTTATTGACTTAAAAACAAAATTTATGAGTGCTGTTTTGGGTTTGGATGAAGCAGTTCGAGACGTCACAACAGGTGAGGTTAATACTGTTGAAGACCTGACTTCCCTTCGTTGCCCAACTGTTCAACCAGTTGCACCAACTTCGCAGCTAGATGCCACGAGAGGAAATACCAGTATGCCAAAAAGAAGTTATGCATCAAAAGTGGCGTCAACTCCAGGTGTCAGTGAGAGTGGTCGTGCGAATGAAGCACACGGACGGAGAGAAGGGTGCAGGGATGCTGAGTCAAGAATGATGAGGAATGGAGATGAACGACGTGAGAGAATGTTCGGCCAACAGGTATCTTCAGGACGTGGTCGTGGTGGTGAGATGGCTGGTGGTGGCGATGACGGTGTTGCTGTGTCTGCGGCTGCTACTGCATTCAGTGAGGAGGGGCGAGTTGAGGGTGCGGCTGCAGCGGGTGGGAATGAGCCAGTGGGTGGGGGCAAGGTTAGAGTGGGACGCAGCCCACCACCGCATGGGTTGACCGCTAAGGATACAGGTGCTATACCTAAGGATGGTTGCCTCGTCCCTGCCAGTAGGAACTCCAGGGCCCCTCCTGACACTACCTCGGAGAATGAAGGGTGGACACTTGTCAATCGGAGGAGAGTAAGAAAGGACAGTCATAAGGTAACTACGAGAGTGACAGGCGTGTTTAGGACTGGTAGCTCTGCAGTTAAAGCAGCCACAAGATTAATTGATATTTTTATAGGAAGAGTAGATAATAACGTGTCCTGTGATGATTTGAAGAATTTTATTTTTGATGTTTTTGGGGTGCAAGTTGTATCGGTGTCTAAATTAGTGATTAGAACTGGTGAGCATCAAGCTTTTAAGGTGACACTAAAACTTTCTGAGAGGGAGAGACTGTTTAACCCAGAACTTTGGCCTGAGGACATTATTGTAGATAAGTTTTTGACAGATCCAAGAGACAGGTACAGTAAATATAGTTCTTAGCTGTTTTTTTTTTTTTTTTATAAATATCTTTCTTTTTATTATCGGTAAATACAATTAAGAAAATTTTTTATTTTATTCCCTTTTTAGACTTTCTTTTTCCATTTTATTATGGCTTCTGGTTTTATAAAATTTTGTACGTATAACTGCTGTTCTCTGAGGAAAAATATTGATCCAGTTAGAAAGTTAACATCATCAGGTTATGATTTTATATTTTTACAAGAAACTTTTATAACTAACGATAAACTTGGTATTTTAGATTTTGTTGATGAAGACTATGACTGTGTTGGTGTGGGTGCCACATTCTCCGATAAGGCCTTAACCAGCACGGGGGGCAGGCCAGAAGGAGGTATGGCCATCCTATGGAAAAAAGATGTACATTTAAAAATTAATGAAATAATATTAGAGAAGAATTTTATGGTTTTTAGTGTTAATATTTTTGGTTTTACTATTGTTTTTATTAATGTTTACTTGAAGAGTGATGTATGGGAAGTTACAACTTTAAATAACTATCTTGAATCTCTCTCCAGGCTGGATCATTTCCTTGATGCTTTGAATTATGACTGTGTGTTTTTAATTGGTGATTTTAATGCTGACCCTTTTTATGGAAGAGCTTGGAGAAATCTTTCTGATTTTATGAACAGAAATTCCTTACGATGCTTTGATGTGGACAACCTTGACAGTAATTCTTACACGTTCATAGGCTACGGCAACTCTGTGTCTAAATGGCTAGATCATGTTTTGGGCAATGAGCATAACTGTATAAAGATAGAGAATATGGGCATACGGCAAAGCATTATTGGCTCTGATCATTTACCACTGGAAGCCACAGTTAGTTTGACCGGAGGTTTGTCGGCAATTCATTCTCACATATACTCCAGTAATAAAACACAGTTATCTATTAAATGGGATACACTTAAAGATCACGAAATTTGTGACATTAGTCAGTCAGTTGATGCCTATCTACATGATTATTACTCTCTACCCATACATGACTGCTGTAGAACAGGTTGCCGTGACCCAGGGCATCTTAAATTGATTGATGAACTGTATGAAATCATCACGAATAGCATCCAGATCTCTAGCCAAAAATATATGAGACGATGTATTAAGAAAAACAAATTTAATGTAATCCCAGGGTGGAATCGTTGTGTCAAGGACAAACACAGTGTTGCCAGAATAAAATATCTTGACTGGGTAAGGCATGGCAGATTAAGAGGTACAACTCTACATGAAGAGATGCTAAGTTCCAGAAAAGAGTTTAAGCGAGTCCTCAATGAATGTAAAAAGAATGAACACAGTGAAATCTGCCGGTCTATTGTGGACAGATTCTATAACAAAAATAAAATTCACTTTTGGAGTGAAGTTAAGAAAAAGAAATGTATTAACAAACTCTCAAATGTTATCGATGGTCACAATGGTGACTTGGAAATAAATCAAGTTTTTTATGAGAAATTCTTACGTAATCAGCCTCATAGTGTTGCGGATGCGGAGGTGGATATTTGTAACGAGATAAGAAGAGCCTGGCCTCACGAGAGAAAGATGTGTTTGACAATCTCCAGCATAACTCTAAGAAAGCTAATACACCGCCTCAACGCTGGACAAGGTCATGACCAGGTTAATTCACTATTTTTAAGGAACGCCTCAGAGTATTTTTTATGTTATCTTGCCCGTTTTTATAATACGTGCTTTGCTCATTGTTACCTCCCTGGGAATTTACTGAAGGGTACCATCACCCCTGTATTAAAAGATACTAAAAAGAATGTAACAGATTCATCTAACTATCGACCAGTAATGCAGTCATCATGCCTTTTAAAGATTTTTGAATTATTTATTTTAGATATCGTATCCGAGAAGCTCGTTTTAAATTATAGACAGTTTGGTTTTAAATCTGGCTCATCAACCACTGATGCTTGTTTTATTTTAAAAGAAATTATGAAGCGATACTCTAGGTACAAGAGATCAGGCCTAGCCACATTCATTGATTTAAGTAAAGCTTTTGATAGGGTAGACCACTTTATTTTAGGTAAGAAGTTGCTACGGTGTTCTCTGCCAGTTGACGTGGTACTAATGATTCTGCATTACCTAAGAAACCAGCAAGCTAATATTAAATGGCGAGATTCTTTTAGTAATTACTGTTTTATAGAGAAAGGTGTGAGACAAGGAGGAGTTTTGTCACCTTTCTTATTTAATTTTTATATAGACAGCATTATTAATGAGATAACAGACACTGATGTTGGATGCTGCTATGGAGAACTCAGATGCAATATATTAGTTTATGCAGATGACTTAGTACTACTGGCAGAGACACCTGCAGAAATGGACACTTTATATAGTAAACTTTGTGCCTGTATAGATGAACACTTGCTTACGGTTAACAGGACAAAATCTAAGTGTGTTATTTTTAGTAACAAAGTGGATGAGACAACAGAGAGCATTGAGCTGAACGGTGATACACTGCAGGTAGTAAAGGTTTTTAATTATCTTGGAC
>NC_136959.1:46086158-46163600 GCF_032717465.1 Coenobita brevimanus
ATTAAGGCGTATGGTCTCACAGTAGACGACGCCAAAGTTCAGTTCATGCGAGCTCGTCTCCAAGACAAGGAGACAGCTGTTCAGTTCCTTGATCGTCTCACAGCTTACTTAAATGAGTGGATGGAGAAAGATGAAACTCCTTCCACGCATGAGGGGATAATTGACCTTATGCTGCGTACACAGCTAGAGAGGTCGTGGCCTGCTGAGCTCATAGCACAGCTTAAGATCTGCCAGGTGAAAGATGCCAGCCAAATGGCAGAAAAGGCTGATGCATTCTTTACTGCATACGGGTATCAAGCTCGTAAGCAAAACACCTGGAGCAGAAAAGATACTGCCAAGTCTGGGAAGCCGTCTCAGACTGAATCCCAGCACCAAGGCCGTTCTCAGAGTAATGGCCAAGGTCCAAAACCACAGAAGGACCAGGGGCAAAATACACAGCAGCCTGCTTGGAAGCAGTACAACAAGCACCCCAACCAGCAGCAGTTCCCCAAGCAGCAGCAGCAGCAATACAAGGACAAGCCACGTAACCCTCAGTCAGGTCAATTAGTGTATCGGAGGCAGGAGGCAAATGCAGCCTTCATTCCACAAGTACCCGGTGGTGCCATCTCTACCAGTACAGGTACTTCCCAACAGTTCACAAGTCCCCCTCCGACCATGAACTCTCCTCAGACACCTAGTTCCCAGGGCGCCACTTTTGCTGCATCGGTTGTTCCGCAGTCTCATGAATGACTGGCTGCTACCTCCTCAGACCCTTCCACCAACAACACTGCCTTTCTTGTTCAGCCAGGGTCTGTAGGAGGTGTTTCTGTAAATGTCCTGAGGGACAGTGGTTCCTCAGGCTGCTCTGTTAAGCAGAGTTTAGTTCGGCCTGATGAGTATACAGGTCGACAGATCCAAGTTAGACTTATTGATGGATCAGTGAGATTGTTCCCTGAGGCACGTATCCAGGTGGCATCTCCATTTTATACTGGTACGACACTTGCAGTTGTCATGCCAGAACCTTTATTTGACCTCATCATTGGAAATATTAATGGAGTCAAGGATAGTTGCTCCGATGACGCTACTCAGACTTCGGCTGCTGCGGTAACACGAGCCATGGTTGAGGCTCCAGACTGTGTCACCCCAGTGATCATTGAATCGCCGCAAGATCTGATGTGTAGTCAACTTGTTGTGCAAGAACAACATTCTGACCCGACACTTGCTGCCGTGCGGAACAAACAAAAGGGTCGAGTGATAAAGTATTCACGGGGAGGTCGAGCCAAGTTCCTTCGTAAACAAGGACGGCTCTACCGTGAGTCACGAACACCCGAGGGCGAGGTTCGACTGCAGTTTGTCGTTCCCGCCAAGTACCGCCTAGCAGTGTTACAATGGGGTCATTGTTCAGCCTCAGGAGGTCACATGGGAAAAAGGAAGACCCAGGGATGTATCCGAGCTGACTTTTTCTGGCCAGGGATGGGACGAGACATAAATAGTTTTGTCCGTTCCTGCAGTGTGTGTCAATGTATCACCACTAATCAGGGACATGCCCTTCCTGTGCCATTTGTAACCACACCCGTAGTCTCTGAGACAGTTGAGAGACAGGGTAGTGGTGAAGTGGGTGCAGACCTGACGTCTCGCCCATTGGCCCCACAGGGCACATTATGTCCATGGCCTGTACATACATATTATGTACCGTAAGTTAAGGGGGAAGTTGGGAGGCGACTTGAGGCTATGGAAGACCCAAGTTTGCACAAGGATTCTCACCTCCCCGATACTAATATAAGTACTGTAGGTTAAGGGGGAAGTGAGAATTCCGCAGAGGCGACTTGAGGCTATGGAAGACCCAAGTTTGCACAAGGATTCTCAGCTCCCCGATACTAATATAAGTACTGTAGGTTAAGGGGAAAGTGAGAATTCCGCAGAGGCGACTTGAAGCTATGGAAGACCCAAGGTTGCACAAGGATTCTCAGCTCCCCGATACTAATATAAGTACTGTAGGTTAAGGCACAGGTTGAGGACCCGTGTGCAGTTCGAGGCTATGGAAGACCCGAGTTTGCACAGGGATTCTCAACTTGTCGAAACTAATCGTGTGCTATAATTAATGACGACCTCGAATGTACGAAGCGTAGGCTGTCACTTGTATTTTTCAGCCAGAGCGTATTTTTTGTAGCATGTACTGATTGCTAGGCAGAGAGAGTAATTGTAACATAATAAAATTTTGTCTTATTGACACTTTTGATGCTCCTCCTCAATTAGTTTTGCAGGTTCAGCAATGGGTGTAGCAGTTTTGCTGTGCGGACCAGCTGATCGTCTGCCGCACGCTGCCGCCTCTTCTCCTCTGCCTTCGTCGTCGCCATATTATTTACTGTGTCATTTTACACATAGGTACAGTTACACTACAACTGTCACACCTACACCGTGTATTACATACACCACGCTACACAACAATTAGTTGTCAGTGTAAATGAAGCGACTTTTCGGTCAGTTTGACCTGAGTACAGGATTTTCACCGTCGTCATGGGGTTTTTCCCTCAAGCTTGCTTCTATTAACGTAAATACGAGTTTTTTTTTCGCTCACTGGCGACTGCGACTTTCTCCTGTAACAGGATAGCACACACACCACAGTGTGAATCTTGTGTGACTGAGTTAGGATGTGTACATATATATATATATCCACAAATTTTTTCCCATAAGGAAAAAATTTAATTTTGTAGGGGCGTAATGTCACGAATCAATTCGCGACATTTCCCTTTTGTGAGAAGCCATGAACTATTAGTGGAAAACTCACTGTGTATCGCTCAGTTAACCGTTTCTCTCTCCATTTCGGGGTATACTTTTCAAAACATTCGTCACTGTTTAAAAGTGACCGATTTAATGCACGTCACTAATTGCGCTACTGAGCGATACTATTGTTTTTTTATGTTCGCCTCTGCTTGCCTCAACCGTTAGCCACGCCTTCTTCCGGTGGCTTGTGCGTCCTGCCCATACAATGTATTTTGAATTCAGTCTAGTTGTGGCTTTGACGGAGAGAGGTCCTGTGCTCCAGAAGTGTGAGAGGTCAGCTAGCACCCCAAGCTCCACAGAGTATCAGTTTCTCCAAACTCCCACCCCTTGGTGATACAAAGCATTCATCGTTCAGTATTTCCTTTTGTTTTCCTAGTCTTGAGAGTTTAATTAAGGTGTTTTTTTTTTTAGGCGTAAGAATTTAGCTTTTGTGTGAGTGAGTGAGTGCGTCTCATTGATTTGATTTGAAATGTAACGTTAAATTTATTTTTTTGTAATCAATAAATTTAACAGTTCTTTTTCTTGAGCTTAATGTAAAGTAAAATCTTGTTTCATTTCTCCAAATTAAGCTTATTTTCCACATAGCTCCTAGCTTGCATAAACGTTTGCTTTCATAACTGGTACTTAGACCAGTCTTGTTGTATTAACTTAAAATCCGTTGTGCCATAGGAGTTAAGCATCAGCAAGGACCTGATTATTATTATTAGTATTAGTTATTTATTGTCAGGGGTGAAGTAACTTTCTCCAGAGGCTAACAGTACTAATTCAGCATTTGTGAGTAATTAGTCTCTGCTGTGTACTGTTGAGAAAGTTTATAAATTCTCGTTCTTAGAGAATCGTTGCTTGATTTAGCAAGACAATCATTGTCTCTGCTCTTTAATATTATTGAATATTATTATCAATTAAATAATATTTAAGATTTTATTTTAAAAACACTTTGATATTATAAAAACCCCGTGACACCACCACACCATATCTCACCACTCAAACTGTCACCACAATATACATCATCATAACCCACACTTTCACCGTACCACCCCTCACAATATCCTCACCATTTGGCCTCGTCACCCCACCACCACATTGTGCCTCTTCACCACCACATCCCGCCGCCACATCACCACATACCACCACTTCAACTTCACTTTATTTCACCACATATCATCCCACCTCACCACCTAACCTTACCACATCTCACCTTACCGCCCCACCATCACATTTTACTAATCATTTCACCACATCCCACTTCACCCTGCATGACCATAACTATCCTCACCACGCCACACCATTTCAACACTTTTCACCACCACATTTAGCCTCACCACATCTGACCAGCAGCCTACCACAACAGCACATCTCACCAAACCACTCACTTCACATATCACCACACTCCATCACTTCACACCTCAACACATCCAACCACCATACCTTCCCTGCACTGCATCCTCCCACAGCCCACCACCTCAGGACCACATCTCACGACCCTACCACTACATTCCATCACCACACTTCACCATGTCTGACTGCCCCAACCTCCACACTTCACCACACCTCACCTCACTCGCCACATCACAGCCCACCATCACATCCCACTCCGATACTCCAGCTTAGCACATTCTAGCGTCCGTACATGGCTACATCATTGTCGGGCAGGACTTAATAACGTCACGGGTGCATCCTTCCCACACACCTGCAGAGCCTAGGTTTTATTTATGTTGTTTTCTTCCCCAGGTGAGTCGTGGGCTGGCCGCTGACAGGAGCAGGAGCACAGGTAGGAGAAGAAAGAAGAGCACAAGCAGCTGGAGGAGGAGGAGGAGGAGGAGAGAGGAGCACATATTGGACGGGGAGAAGGAAAAAGGAGCACATATAGGAGGAGGAAGAGAGAAGAGCACATGTAAGAGGAGGAGAAAGGGGAACACTTTAGGAAGAGGAAAGAGAAGCCTTTGGAGGAGGAGTAGAAAGAGGAAGAGCAGAGAAAGAGAAGGTGCACAGGTAGTAGGAGTAGGAGTACGAGGAGGGAGGTGAATGCAAAGAAAGTAATAGATGAGATAAAAATAAGTTAGCAGAGGAAGAAGTGACAGGAACGAAAGAAGGGAGAGAGGAGGAAAAGTAGAGACAAAAAAAAAAAAAAAACCCTAAGCCTGCTTAAAGTTACCTGGTGTTGGTGCTACTGCAGGTAAGACAATGTTATAATTCGTAGTGATTTCATGTCATTATATTTGGCCTTTTGTATTACTCATCACCTCATATCCCCCAGTCGCGACTTAGAATTCAAGTTGAGGTTCATGGCTTAGTATTGTCAAGCCAGAATAAATAATCTGTGAGTATTATGACGTACACTCTCACCAAAAACTACCCAAACACCTGCAGACAATGGATATGATAATGAGCAGAACGTACCTTGTTAACCCGGAATTGTTGGTATGCCCGATTATGAAATGCCTTACTCCAAAACTATCACACTGGTGTATGGTGTACTGGTGCATGGTGCAGTAATGCCATTACTGAGAGGTACACACGAGGAAAATTATCAGATTCTTCGGTCGTCCGAGTTTATTTTAAATTGAATGATGATGATAACATTAGAATACTTTTTGGTGAGTCTGTAGAAGAACCACGAGGTTGGTAGAGTATAATTGCGGAAATGCGGGGAAGAGGGGCAGCATACAGAAATTATTTGCTGTAAATCCTTTTTCTTTTTTTTTTCTTTTTTAATGTCAAAGTAATATAAAGAAGTACTGCCTGTCAAAATTGCCTTGATACCAGCGAAGCTAATCTGCCTGTTTCACCAATATGCAGTGCCAATAGTAAGGGAAACTGTTATATTATGGACCACACTAGCGATATGTAACGAAAACTTATAATACTGAGGAAAGCAGTGTAGGAACAGGATTATTATCAGTAGAGGCAGATATCAAACAAAACGATGGTATGAAGGGAAGAAGCAGAAGAGGAAAGAGAAGGAACAGAGGAACGAACATAAGCAAGCAAGGATATGAGGTGCACAGCAGAGGTGTGAAAAGCAGACAGCGGCTGGAGCAGAAATATGAGGGGAGAAAAAGCAGAGGGATGACAAGCGGAGGAAGAATAAGAAGCTAGACCAAAAAGGAAGAGTAAAAGCATTCTCTCTCTCTCTCTCTCTCTCTCTCTCTCTCACACACACACACACACACACACACACACACACACACACACACACACACACACACACACACACACACACACACACACACACACACACACACACACACACACACACACACACACACACACACACACACACACACAGTCACACTCACACGCATACTATCCAGCGAACATTCCGCACATCTTTTACACTTGATCCCCTCTCCTCCCCTTACCCTCTTCAGTCACTCAGCTTCTTCAGTATTTTACAGTATTTTATCTTGCTCTCTCTTAGCCCTTTGATTCCGGCGACGTGTGTTTTTTATGCTTTCTTTTTCCGGACAATTTGACTCATCTTAGGACAGACGCCTGGTTATGAAGGCGTAAAGGAAGGCTGTATATATATAATCTCTTAAGTCTGAAAAGTGTCCGTGCAGTTGAACAAAACCACCTGGCAGCAGCAGCAGCAGCGGATATAAAATATACAGTACGTCATGGGACTGAAGTGGTTAGCAATTTTATTGAGTTCAGGAAGGACCTCAGAAGGCGTCATTGTAGGCTGTATCTAATTCTTGCAGGTAGAAAAGCGTCCGGAGTTGAACGAAATTGCCTGGAGACTGCAAGAATACAAGGAAAAATGCGTCATCGTGTTGAAGGGGTCACGCCATACCCCTCCCGGTTTCCCAGTCTGTGGCATTTCCCTCAGCCGTCTCCCTCTAACGTTATTCGTTTCCTTACGATGACGTTGCTTCTGTCTTACGGCCACCATCACACGATATTTTTGCTGCCTCGGAAAGGGTGAGAAACCTACTCCATTGATTCAGTGACACAGAGTGGGACATTTTAGTTTTATCTCAGTCACCCAGAGAGGATGTTCTTACGATACAGAATGAACCTGCTGGAATGAATGGGATGGAAACGATCTGTATTTCCCTATTCTGAGTGCGACATTTCCGTTGAATTCAAGCCACTCACAGACGATTTTAAATGTTTAGACTCAACCTGTTGTAGTAAAAAAGAGAATCTATCAATTCTTAAAGCCAATACGACATTTTTGTGTTATCCTGGTCACCACCAGACGCCTTTTTTGCGGCATTGGAATGATCTTCTGTTGAATGGGTTTGAAACAGCCTCCAGTAACTGCATCACCGTGATGGCCACATTAATCATAGCCACACCCAGAGGATTTTGCTTTTTTTTTTTTTTTTTTTTTTTTTAAGGACGTTAGTTTCCAACAGGGTCTTCATTAACCCCTTCAGTCTGACGACATATTTCCTTATAGTAGTCTTGGTAGCTCCAGTGGCTTTTATTCAGCGTAGGGGAGATTTCTGGCAGTGAAAAGCCAAATAAAGTCTATATTTAACCCCTTCAATTCTAAAAGTTATTCTTACATTGAGTACGAGTAATATTTGTAAGAAACAAAAATAATATACCTAATGCGTCTCGACGTGAAGTGGCTTAGCCTCTTGCAACCAAGTGCAACATTTACAGACCTTGACATATATATATATATATATATATATATATATATATATATATATATATATATATATATATATATATATATATATATATATACATATATATATATATACATATATATATATATATATATATATATATATATATATATATATATATATATATATATATATATATATATATATATATATATATATATATATATAGAATATCCATCCATCCATCCATCTACCCATTCATCATTCAATCCTGCGTTGCCCCATGAGAAGCGTAGGAGCCCGGGGCTAGGCAAGTTAGTCCTGACATTTAAGATGAGAGTGACCAGCCTCACTCATCCCTAAGTGGCATTACGTGAGCAATCAACCCCAGCCACCCTTTGGATATAAACCTTCACCGGCTCAATCCTATTGGAGAACCGAAATTACCCATTAAATCACCAGGCGCCAAAATTTGGTTATATGGTTACCACCCAGCGTAGCTTGTCAGTTAGTGTAGTCACCCACAGGCAGAAGTAAGAGGAAAGAATGAGAGAAAGAAGAGGATGGAAGGAAATATGGATGGAGGAGAGGAAAGGGCAGGCACCTGAGAGCAGCAATACATCGAATGAGTGGATGGTGAGCGTCCCCACCTACCACCTACGACACACACACACACACACACACACATATATATATATATATATATATATATATATATATATATATATATATATATATATATATATATATATATATATTAGATAGAGAGATAGATATGCATATACAATTGTAAATTGGGAAGAGCCTCCCTCTCTTAGAAAGTGCCTATTTTCCCTTGTTGAACGGGTGCGACAATATCTGCAATGTTGTTCCAGCCACTGCCAGACGATCAGGTACGGTGTAGGACCGCATAGTATGTGGCTTTGGAGATTTCGTAACACGTCTTCCATAGCGATGTATTCAGGACATTACACCTCAGTATCCTTTTGTTCGATTTTGGTATTGCATCGTTACTGTAATGATATACAAACCATAAAAGAGGATCTTAAGATACATTTTGTGAAATAAATAACTAACGAAGGCTTGCTACAAGGCCTCCAATGCCACTTAAAATACAAACCCTTGAAGCACCTCTCGTAGTGAAATTTAGCTAGTATAAAGACCTTGCGCGTGGGTAGAAGCTTTTAGAACACTTAATTTGGTAGTCGGTTTGTGTTAGACCTCACTTTGCGACAAAGGGAATCTTATATGCAGCCAGTCGCTGTATCAGATCTGTGCATTCAGTTCAGGCGGGGCTTTTGTCTCGCGTCCTCATTTATCCCCTTCATTGACGTCTCTGTTTTTTTTTTTTTTTCCTAACTTCTTACATCACCGTGGAAAGTTTTATTATTCTTGTCAACATCATTATTATTCTTACTTATTTTAAAATTGATATTTCAGTGGATATTTGACCTAGAGCCTTCAAAGTTGGTCAACTTATTCGGACAGGTGCTAACTTCTTTGGGCCAAATATGGTGGCAATTCGTCAACTGGATCTCCGGATATTATTCATAACACAGATGTGTGAGCGAGTCACGCTGTCTCAAGAACAACTTAAGCAAGGAAGTTGAAATATTACTACCAGTAATGTGCCCTTTGTGAGCGTGTGACGAGCATACATACGCCTATCATCATAATTTCATCTCGGTGTAAACTTTCAGCATTCCTGATGAGGTAGTTGAACAATAACAGAAGAATTATTGAGCTAAAATATTTACTTTCTCACGTTTTCTCTCACGTTTTCTCTCTGGATGTGCATATAGAAAGGCGCCGTAGCTTTTATCACACGTGCAGTGTTCAGTTCTCTGCCGCCGACTTGCCGTGTCGAACCTAGAAATGGGGCAATTACCCTTGCTGATTTCACCCCCTAAACATAGAAAAAAAGTTCATATAAAATTATGAGCGTAAATATCCGATATTTAATTATTAGAATTTATGCAAGAAAACAGTGTTACAACAGGAAATATTTTTTTAATTCGATTTCATAGGGGAGCATGTCAACTGGAGCCCTCGGTACAGTGGCGCCCTCAGTACATTCCCTTGGAAAGCTGGGATTCCAAAGGGTTTCATTGGTCTTATGAGTAAATATATAGCTAAAAACAAAATTTATTGAATGTATCTAGTACCTGCTGAAAGCATCTCTTCTCTCACATAATAGAAAAGTTATTAGCCTTTGAAAACCATCGCGATCGGGCCGTGTCGTGTGGGCCGGGCTGGGTCATGTCAGGCTGCTCATTTCTCAGCTAGACGTAAACATCGCTTCGCTCGTTGCGCTTGCTCTCTCGTACCATTATAGCCTAACCGGACGCCGTGCGGAAAGGAGTATGATTCCAGTTGGTTGATTATTCTCTGATATCGCCTGCAGTAAAAAAAAAAAATAATAATAATAATAATAAGCAAATGAATAAATAAATAAAAAGGATTTTTCCGAATATTCAAAATGTCACCAAACTTTCCATGAAGGATTACAGCTAGAGCCACCAAGCTTGGTGGACTTACAGACTCTATTGACCTAAAGTGACTTGCACAGGATTTGTGACCTTGACCTCATGGTTCCTTTATAGCTCGGCTTCTAATGGCTGTGGGATTTTTTTTTTTTTTTAACTTGTCCTTGGAAAATATTACAGTGTTCTAGTTTATTTTTGCTGTGTCTTGGCCATTTTATTAAGATCAGGAGGGCTTTTATAAATGTGAAGAGGATAATGACTGCTATATCTAGCCTCTCCAGTTCTCGGTCTATCCTAAGGTCAGTAAGATCGTCTGGAGACACCAAGAACAGAATATGAATTTGTTATGGAACTGAGGGGTTTTGGTGACTTTGTTTTTAATGGGTTTGTGTTAATGTTTTGATTTTGGCTGATTGGCTGGTAATGCGATGGGAAATGATTGTTTTTAGTTGGGGAATAAATTGTTCAAGATATTCCAGCTTCACATAATCGTCTTTATTGTGGCTGATGAAACTTTTAAGAAACTGAGAAGGGATGAATTTGCATTTGTGTTCATTTAGGGGATATGTGATGCAAGAAAATTAATTTGATAAGTTAGACGAATAACTTACTTCAAGCTTTACTTCATGCTAATTTGAATATACTAAAGATGTGTAAGTTTCATGCAATAATAACTTGAATACACTTAGAGTCGAAGTACCAGTTTCATGCTGATAGAAGAATCGGCTGTTAGGTTGTTGTGTTATTTAGGTAATATAATCACTTATCCTTTAATTCGCTAAATAGTAACATCACCATTGTCTCAAAGCTACTTTTTCTCACCGAGTTTACTGCAGCTAACGCCAGAGGATTTTATTCAGCTGGAAGTGCGTCATAGGAACCCGAGTGATAATATTATAGATAAAGCAGAGCAGCAGCAGCGGTGATGGAGTAAGGGACTTGGCAGGCCATGAATAATGTAAAGGAATGAGAGACTGGAATTGACAGGCACAGTAACAAAGACAACAAAGGAAACTATTTAGAGCTGGTGACTGATGCCGAGCTATCGCTGTGCTTCGCCATGTTGGTTTAGACTGTGGTGGTGGTGATGGTGACGATAGTAGTAGTAGTGATGATGATGATGATGATGGTGGTAGGGATAGTGATGGTGACGATGACGATGATGATGATAGTAGTGATGGTGGCGATGATGATAGCAGTGGTGATGGTGATGACGATGGTGATGATGACGGTGGTGGTGGAGGTGGTGGTGATAGAAATAGTGATTACTTCATTCCAATGACTTTATATTTTTTCATTAGATCCACCTCCAGACGATTTCGCTCAGCTGGTGAAAGACCTCTAGTAATGACAGGGATGAAGGGTTCTGTGTAACCCCCTGTCAGTTCGCAAGTTTCGTTCAGGATGATTAAAATCATCTGGCGACAGCTAGACACGAATCTGGTAATGAGTCAGGGATGGGTTAATATACTGAAAGGAGGTATGATAAAGATGATGATGATGGTGGTGGCGGTGGTAACTGTGATGATTGTGTTATTGGTGAAAAGCAAGAGACAATGATGACGATGGCGATGAAGATTTGTGATGATGGTGGTGGTGGCGGTGATAATTATGACGTCTACGTTAATAGAGGTTAGGGGAAAGACGATGATAATGATGATGGCTGTGATGAACAGAAAGATTGTGATGACAATAATGGTGACTGTGATGACTGCGTTAACGATGGTGAGGCGAATGACGATCATGTGAGTATGGCATTTTAGAAAGCAGTGGTGAAGGGTTAAGCAGGACTATATCTAACCCTTCCAGTTCAAAAGAAACTCGCCAGAGGTGAATAAAATCATCTGGAGATTAACAAGCTTTGAACAAAAATGGGACGACATGGTAGGGAAGGAGTTAATGAACCTGGAAATCATTGCTAAACTCACAGCAACCAGTGTTACCCTTGAGTCATTAGCCTAACCACACACAGTCGTCTCATGCAGAAAGAGACAGTTTATGGAGACGTTATCGTAGGTATGTACTCGGTTAACCAGACCGACTTGCCAACGCAGACCACCATTCTTAAAAAACAAAAAAAGCAAAAAAACAAGAACAACAACCACAGCCAACACATTGCCTTTGCTTCGTTCATTCCCCTCACACGGAACCGTCTGGTGAGAAAAAGAATACAAGAGTCATCATAGTAGAGTTAATCAACCTGGCCAGACATTCCAGCACAAACTATCACCCATCACAACCACCAACTACCACCACATCAACACTGCCGCCATGTTGTTATTCCAGCCACACATAGTCGTCTGGTAAAAGCAAGAATGAACTTTGCAAGACGTCATCATAGTGAAGGAGTCTTTCAGCAAGACCGAGCGTGGCACCACAGACCACCACCGTCTCACAACAGCCACAGCAGCAGCGTTGCCCTGGCCTCGTTACTTCATCCACATGCAATCCGGTGGGAGCAAGAATAAAAAAAAAAAAAAAGTCATAGCAGAGTTCATCAACCAGATCAGACTTGCCAGCACGAACTGTTACCATCTCACCACCACCACCATCACAACAACAGCCATCCTCTTACAGCAGCCATCATCTCACTACCGCCACAACAAAAACCATTATCTCACTACCACCACCACAACAACCATCATCTCGCCACCAAAAAACAATCCATCTCATCTCCCAGCAGGCATCATTACCCAACAACCTCACCCATCAACAACCATCATTTCACAGCCACCATCACAAAAACCTTCATCTCCCAGCAGCCATCATTTCTCAACAACCACACCCAACAACAACCATCACCTTACAACAATCATCATTTCACAGCCACCACCGCCACCGCAACAACAACTCATCTCTCAGTCATCACCACCTCAATCACCATCACCTCACAGCAATAACCACCACATTGCCTTTGCGTCGTTATTCCAGCCACACGCAACACCAATCACGAGGAGGCCCTAAAATGCAATTCGCCCAGAGCCCCTGTGATTGGTCAGCCTCGGTCCTCGTTCTGTTCGGCGTAATAAGCCCGGGGTAATTGGGCCATTGGGTCATTGTTGGCTGTGGTGTGTATGTGATTAAGAAGGATGGGATGCATTAGTTTGCCGATGGGTAATTTGTGGGCCTCGGGTTATGGTGATGAAGATGTGTGGGGTGGGGGAGGGGAGCTGGAGGAGGAGTTGGGAAGGAGATGGATGGAAGGAGCAAGAGAAAGTGAAAAAAAAAAAAAATAGTGGAAAAATGTGGGCGAAGAGGGGAGTAGACAGAGAGAGTTTTGGAGAAGACTGATGCAGGGGAAGATATAGTTTGGAGATATGGAGGAATGGGAAAAAAGTGATGTAGGTAGATGGGAAGGATTTGGGAAAAAGCAGATGACGGGAGAGAAAGAAAGTGTGAAGGTGTAAAGGAAGGGAAAAGAAATGGGGGAGGTGGATGGACAGGGAGAGAGGAGAGAGAAAAAATGGAACGGTGTACGGTTTGTTGGAGAAAAAGGATGGAAGAGTACGTGGGCAATTGAGAGTGTGTACTGGAGATGAGGCGAGATGGTGGCATGTGGCTCTAGTGGAAGAGAGAGAGGGCGAGGGAGGTAAGGTGGCTGAATGAGATGAGACAAAGACAGGAACAAAGTGTGGAAGGGGATGCACTGAGGGCTGGGTAGGAAATACAGTAGATAAGAAAGCGGCAGTTGTGGTGTAGAAGGAAAGGGGTGTTGGAGGGCGAATGAGAGAGACAGAAGAAAAAAAGACAGAGGTAGATGAAAGGGAAGGCGATGCAAAGAGAAAAAAGTTGGCTAGAGGATATATAGAGGGGAATTTTGATGGACGAGGAAAGTTGAGGATTCCTGGATATGTGGGTGGAGGTACTGGGCAGTCTGGGCATAGATTAGAGAATCTGTGTGTGTGTGTGTGTGTGTGTGTGTGTGTGTGTGTGTGTGTGTGTGTGAGAGAGAGAGAGAGAGAGAGAGAGAGAGAGAGAGAGAGAGAGAGAGAGGGAAAGAGAGAAAGAGAGAGAAAATACGGGAGCGTTGAAATAAGTAGATATTGGTAATATGTTTCCTAATTCGTGTCCCAAAAAGATAAACTGAAAATACGAGTATAATAAAACTCAGGATTTATTACTGAAGGTAGTCATGTAAGCGCTGCCCTGTACCTTTGTGTATACTGATGCACATACACACCTTCAGAATTACTATTGCGGGTACACACACACACACACACACACACACACACACACACACACACACACACACACACACACACACACACACACACACACACACACACACACACACACACACACACACACACACACACACACACACACACACACACACACACACACACACACACACTCCTGATGGCTAGGATGTACGCGTATCTTTATCCTACACGTAATGACTTTCACCTGAGGTGTTACTTTCTACTTAAGTCATATTTATTTGTGTGGCTAGTGTGTCCCCCCCAATCTCTCTCTCTCTCTCTCTCTCTCTTACACACACACACACACACACACACACACACACACACACACACACACACACACACACACACACACACACACACACACACACAGCACAGTTTCATATCGCTTACTGAGCAATAATATCCACCATGTGTTCTGAGAATGAGTCAGTCAGTTGATGTTGTGCTGATGTATTGCCATTAGCGAGGACGAATTATTGATGGGTCTGGGAGCATTACTGGATGACCCCTTGCTGGAACACTCATCACTGTATGTTCAGTAATTGATTCGGTGAGACAAAAGACGTATTGACAGACAGATATGCAGGCATGTAGAACAAGACTCGTCAAAGGTCGATGAATGAAAAAAATGAATAGTTCGACGGTTGGGTATGACTGAAGGAGGTGGTGTTGGAGTGGACAGAGCAGTTTATCTGAGACTGCGGGATCTTACGTTCGATCCCTTCCTTTGAAGAAAGCACATTTAATTTGAATTCTCGTATATCACCGTCTTCATTGTTACTCCGTGTGGCTTCACCCTCACGTCCTGAAAACTCTCCTACTGATTCTAGAACACCAGATTTGGATATCTTTTGCATATCTCACAAGAGATGTTGGGTATTAGTGTCGAAAATGTCAGGCGTGTGAGGGCTGCAGAGGATCAGCCATCAGTTGAGGTGTCGTAGGTAATCAACTGATCCTTGGGAACGGGCTGCCTAACTTATGTCAGGAAGTGGATGTATGTAAAGAAGGTAGATGGATACGTTTACAGACAGCTTAATGTTAATGTAAACAGATCTATCTATCTATCTATTCTATCTATAGCCCGACGCCCTAATCCCGCAAAGGGTGGCCGCAGACAAAACGCCTCCGAGTCACTCTGTCACCCACCATTTGACTACCCTCCCCCCAACTCACCCCCCCCTCCCTCATATACCTCTCAACTCCATCCTTCCACCTCATCCTCGGTCTACTCCTCCCTCCACCTCACCTACATACACCATCTTAGTCAGTCTTTCATTCTCCATTCTCTCCACATGTCCAAACCACCTCAGTATATTTCTCCTAATCTTCTCAACAGATACAGAAGAAAAACAGATTGATTGGCAGGTAGGTAAACAGACAGGTAACACAATCATTAGACACACAAATATAAGCAGATGGATTTTGAAGTCTCATATATGTGTAGGCGAACAAACAGCAGGAGGCAGACCCACCTTATAAGACAGGCAGACTGAGAAATACTGCAACCCCTCCTCCCCCAGCCATTTCCCCATCCTCGCGCCACATCACCAGGACCCACACTGAACTCCTCCCTGCAACACTGACTATAGTAAGTTTGTTTTCACTTGACAGAACTGTGCTTCTTCCACAGTTTGAATACAGACTCGTGGTTGCATTAAATTTGATGAACTTTAGTTATGAGGTAGGAATGAGACTCCTTAGTTATTAGTTAAATCGACCCTCCAGTCCAACCACACTCAGCCATCAACTTAGCTGAAAGGTGTTAGGGATGTTTATTAGGTTACAACAGACGTTATTTAAAGCACAGTTACGTCGCAAGTCGCAGATTCAGCAAAGGCTTCACTTCCAGCTACCTTCAGAGATGGAAAAGCTGGGAGATAGGTGGTTAGGGAGGTAAATCAGGCAGGTTGATGGGTAAGTGTATAAGTAGAGGTAGACGGAAAAGTAGGGAAATAGGTTGGAGGTAAGTAGGAAGGTAATTAGGTGAACTAAAACCTGGCCTACAGTAACACTGAGATAAAAGCCGAAACGGACATGGGCAGGTCACGTATGTCGTAGAACAGATAACAGGGATGGATAATTTTAACGGATTGATAATGAGAGTGACAGCGGCAACCAAGAGGTGGAATGAGGAAGTGGCAACAAGAGAACTAGCCAGACAAAATTCAATAATTTTGCAGGGTTTGACTAGAACAAACTAACAACCAGAAGGTTCGAGTGGAGGAAGGTAAGAGACGGTAGTCAGCTGTCATAGGCTACTGCTGCTGTTGATGATGATGTGGAAGAAGAAAGGGACAGACACGAACAGACAGATACTAACCACCACCCGACTCACTGCTGAACCGATTCCATGCACTCTCTGACCGCACTCTGTTGGTGATTTTGTACAGAGCCATATTTACCCCTTTAGAGTAGAACCCACATGTGCGAATGGGGCTCACTATATGTCATTTTTCAACTGAATGGAAGTAAAACTTTTCGTTTCATCATCGTTCCTTTTCTCACTGACTCCATTAAGACCTTATCACCTTTCTCAAATTTGCTTCATCTTTCCCTCTTCTAAGACTACCATTCTGGTCACTGTGCTTCAGATTATTTTTCACTCTTCTCCCATTATGGCGGTTTAAGCAGCTGCCGTCCAGCTTGACATTCACCCCTTTCTGTCTATCTCCCTAATACAGAAATTATTCGCTACGCTCTGTCATTCACGTATACAACTGGTCAGCTCTGGAACTGTCTTCCTCATTCTGTCTTTCTCTCTGCCTGCGACCTCCAGTATTGTAAACGCATTGTATCCAGGCATCTTGTATGGAAGTTGATTTCGTCTATCTTCTTTGGAAGGAACTACATCTGCTGCTCGAAAGGTTTGAGTACTTTCTGTTTTGCATAAGTATGCAAACAAACTCGGACCAAATCCCACAGACACACAGCGGCCACCAGTCAGTATCCTGGCCATTGATACAGGGCAGTAATCAGCAGAGCCAGCAATCAGCAGAGCCAGCAATCAGAAAGGGCTGGCTGGTAAATCACACTCTCGAAACAACACTGCTTTCGATTTTCATTACGCAAATTAGCGTCGTTCGTAATAATGACCTTCCGACACGACCTTCCGCTCCCCTCCCCTCCCCTCCCCTCCCCTCCCATGCTCATCCCCAGTCCTCCCCCTCCTCCTCTTCCTCCAACTTCTCGTACTCCTACTTCACTCTCCCCCTTTTTCTCAGTCCTTTCTTTTCTGTTCCCTTTCTCTGTCCATCCTTTCTTCTTTCTATGCCCTTTCCCCCTCCCCTCTCTCTCCTTCTCTCCCCTCCCTCCAGGTTTATTCACTATTCCTCAATTTTTACTTCCTCTTTTCTCATCCTTCCCTTCAAACCCTCAGCACCTCCCATTACTGTCCCTCCCTCCCCCCATCCCCCCCTATTCCTTTCCTTTTGCGTCCCCTATCCTGTCTCCCCTTCTATCCCTTACCGGCTCTCCCCTTCCCTCCTCTGGTCGATCTCCCTTTCACTGCCCTATGCCTTCTGCACTCCCTTCCCCCCCTCCTCTCTCTTCCCCGCCCCACGACTGCCCCATCCACTCCCCCATCACTGCCCTACCTGCCCCCCTCACCCCAGTACCCCCCATGTCATGCCATAGCTGTGTTAGCGTGAGGGGGGGGGGGCTTGTCCCTCACGCAAGCCCAAAAGGCTATGATGGGAAGAGTCGTGGGAGGGTAGGAAATGGTGCTGGCTTGTTGGATGAAGGGGAACGAATAGAGGAAAGACGGAGAGGGGAGGAGGGAGGAGGGGAGTGTAAGTAGAAGTAAGCGGGCGCGAGTGGGATGAGGGGAAATGAGTGGGGGAAGGGAAGTATGAAAAACAAAAATGATGTCAGGAAGCAAATTCGTCCATACCCTCCTCCAAACCAGCTTCATATCAGTGAGTGAAAAAAAAAAAAAAAAAAAAAAAAAACAGGAGCTGGATGAGGTCAGGGGAGGGGGGAGGAAGAGATTTGTGTCGAGGGGAGAGGGGTGAAGGTGAGGCGGAAGTTGTTTGGAGTCGTGTGAGGATGGGGTTGGGGCTTTTTTTTCTTGCTCGATTCTTGCGTGTCACCCATCTTCACACGTCACCACTTCGACGCCAGTACTCACCGTCCATATTCAGTACATGCTGGGGTGTCACATTCGGGAGCAGTGTGGTGATATTGGCGGGTATGTTTTTATGACTCGACGGTGGGTCTTGTGGAGGCTTAGTGAAGTCTTTGTTAACGAAATTCACGTTATCAGATTGTTCCTCGCCCCTGGTACGAAGATGGTGTGTGTGTGTGTGTGTGTGTGTGTGTGTGTGTGTGTGTGTGTGTGTGTGCGATAGACAGATTGAACTTGTCTCAGTGTCCGTAGATAACTAAATAAAAGTGCCTGGCGTTATCCCGAGCACTGAATACACTTAAGTTTGCCAGTTGCAGGAGGAGGGTTACGGTGTCTCCCCAGCACGTAACGCAGATGATGCAACAGAGGCAATAACACGAGCCCGGAGTCAATTAAGAATAAGAACAATAACACTGCCATTACAGCGTTGACAATAACAATGGCGGCACAATGAATGGCTCCAGATAAGAAAAGTAGAGGCAAAAATATAAGCATAATAACGACAATTGGTACACTTAGTTTTATATTTATCACTGAAATATCAGCAATAATAATAATGATAATAATAATAATAATATTAATTATTATTATTATTATTATTATTATTATTATTATAACTAATAATAATAATGATAATAATAATGATGATGATGATGATAATAATAATAATAATAATAATAATAATAATAATAATGTAAAAAAAAAAAAACACAGCGATGACACTTGTTTATAAACTAAACAACAGTAACAGAAGTAATAAAGATACCAAGAAAAAAAAAAAGCAGTTACAGCACTAGTAATTACATGACTAACAGTAGCAGCAGTAATGATGATATAGATTACTCGTATAAGAACTATGACAATAACAATAATAAAAGTATGGCTGTAATCACAACAAAAGCACGGCAAATTGTGCATCCCCGTCCCACAGGAGGGGATTCTGTCAAACATTGTGGCTCACGGCAAACGAACATGTCATAGTTGGCCCTTAAAAGATTCCCGTAGCCCTATCATAATTAGCCTTAAGAGGTTTATTGTAACGCTACTAATTGTTGGGCAACGCTTTCGATTAGATCTCCTCCTCCCCCACCTCCTCCCTTGTCATCATCATCATCATCATCATCATCATCATCATCATCATTCACCTTGGGAAAGGCATACCTCGCTCGCCTACTCCTTACGCAAGTTGTGGAGTAAAAAAAAAAAAGAAAAGAAAAGAAACTAACAGGAAATTTGATAATTTGAGTAACAAACACGGACAGCAAAGGAACAGTAACAGCGAAAAGAATACTAACAACAACAGTAGTGTAACAACAACAGTAGTGAAGCAACATCAAACAATTGCAATAGTAAAAGTAAGCAATTTTATCGAAGCAATTTATATAACAGCAACAAAGACGACAAAATAATAACAATGATAGTAATAACTACTACGAACAGGGATAGCCATGCCGACACAAAGAATCACTAAGAAACAAAATTACAGTATTAACGAAACAAAATAACGACAGTAACAACGATAGCAAGAACAACAACACAGGGACAACAGCAGCAGCAGCCAAAACAACACAGTGACAGCAACACAGATCATAACAGTAACCACAGCAACAGACAACAACAAAACCGAGTGAGTGGGGCAGCGATAACAAGCAATATCAGTAACTCACCAACACCAGCACTTTACGCTAGAAACACGAGCACAAAAACACACACTGAAAAAACAAAATAGATTCAGTAACGCTAACACTATCACAACATCAGGAACGTAAAAAATAACAAACAATAGTGATCTACAAGAAGAACAGTATCAGAGACAAAAGACTCGCCATAACAAGAATATTAGCAACTATCACAGCCACAATAATGTCATAAATGGCAGTCATAACGATAGCTTCATAAACAGCTTCAAAGACAACGATAGTAACAACAATTCCATCATCACCATGATTAGCAATAATGAGAGAAATAACATGAATACAATAAACAATAACATCAACAAACATAGCAACATCATCAGCCACACCAGCAACAACAACAACAACAACAACCATTCCAGCAACCACAACAACGAAAGGTCAGCGACAGTAACAATCACAACCGTAGTATCAGCAACCACAACACATCAACAACCACAGCCACAACCTGGACAATAACAATCACTGCAAAAGAACACCACAAACAGCCAACACAAACACAGCCAATGCCACAACACCCAAACAAGAACAACAAGGGTGGGAGTGTACAGAGAAACCTCGTTACGTGTACAAATGTACTCGTGTACGTCCACTTTATCTGCACAAACCTATATTAAGACTTGACGGCTCCCTCTGAATACCAGATGGGCTGACAAATGTTAATATATTCACACACACACACACACACACACACACACACACACACACACACACACACACACACACACACACACACACACACACACACACACACACACATTGATACAAAGGCACATACATTCAGGCAAACACATGCTGTCATTTGCACGCACACAGTATTAAAGCCTTCTGCATACACACACATACACTACACCCCGCTCTCCAATCCCCACACACTACCACCCCTCCCTCTGACACACACGCACACAGTATTAAAGCCTTCTGCATACACACACATACACTACACCCCGCTCTCCAATCCCCACACACTACCACCCCTCCCTCTGACACACACGCACACAGTATTAAAGCCTTCTGCATACACACACATACACTACACCCCGCTCTCCAATCCCCACACACTCATTACCACCCCTCCCTCTGACACACACGCACACACACGCCGTATCGATATTTAGTGGTCCCTACAGAAACACACCAGCAGTAATCTACACTATTGTTATCGCCGCCGTCCTTAGCCTTTTTCTGAACTATCCCTCACACAATGTTATGGTCAATAATTCTTTTACACTGTCTCGGTTTGGAAGGCTTTGGAGTGTCTCTTTATGCGGGGACGGGTATTGTTTTCACTTGGTTTGTCTGTCTGTTTGTTTGGCTGTCTTTTTGTCTGTTAACAGCTTAAAGCGAGAACTACTGGTGCGATTTTGACTAAAATTACGGTGATGATAGGCTATGCCCTTCTGATCACCAGATAAAATTTTGGGCCAAACTGGGCCAAGGCTCAGGCTGTAGGCCCATATATATATATATATAGAGAGAGAGAGAGAGAGAGAGAGAGAGAGAGAGAGGGAGAGAAAATCGTTTTCTCGCCGTAACTCCTTTAAAATTCGTCATATCGACATGAAACCAAAACCTAAATGTGCATCTTTCAAATCTGCATCCTATAACATGCCCTATTACATCAGGGGGACCACCCCCCACTTAGCGGTAGGTGGGTTGGGCCTAAAATTTCATATGGGCATAAATTTGTTAATTTTCACATGATTTACTCCAAATTTGATACGTGACATCTTTGGCTAGATGTATAATGTTGTGTTTATACGTCAGCACTAAATTGACTGCCGGGGACGGTTTTGCTGTGCCTTGGCACCGCTTCTCTTTGCAACTATTACAATGTGTCTACTCTGTATCAAAACGTAATGAGAGTTGGCCAAACTTGACCAGTAATATTCTAACAAGTTGGAAAGTTTGCAGGTTCCTTTGATATATATATATATATATATATATATATATATATATATATATATATATATATATATATATATATATATATATATTTACAGTGTCAGCAAAATCTTCCAGGACACCTTGCTTATCTGACCAGGAATAATTAAGAGAGTTGGAGGAATTTGGAATCTTTTTTCTTTGGAACGTCAGATGCGTAAAGGAGTTATTGACCGCAACTGTACATAGATGGTAATGTTTGTCTGTGTAAGGCCACCAGTTGGAGTGCACTACGTGGTTGTGGTCAAAATAGTGGTCACAGTTATTTGGGGTGAAGGGTATGACAGTGCAAGCTACCCCGACCGCAGTACAATTACACCCTGCAATAGTTCTCTCACTTTAACTTGGCGGAGATTTTGGTAGTCGTGCAGCTTACTTCCCATAGATCAATGATAGAGTAGGGCAAACACCGCTGTACATCCATTCCATAGCACGTGATCTTGTTACAGCCTTTAATTAGATGGAGAAATAGCAATTTTAGGCCAAGTTTAAGTGAAGCGAGTATTGTGACCTCCGCTAATGACCTCACACGTATCAACTAGCAGTCACAGTGACCTCGTTGTGACCTTTAGTGACATGGCTAGAGTAGGTGAGTATGCATGGAGGGGATTAGAAGGGAGAGGAGGAAGTGGGACAGGGAGAGAAGGGGGAGGGGAAAGGATGGAGGTAGAAGGGGGATGGTTGTGGGGGATACGAACTGTGACATTTTATTCAGGTCACACATTTGTCAAATCACCCCAGGCAGAGTTGTTAGCTAACGAACGCACACCATTGTTTAAAGCTAAGCCAAAGCGAAAAGGGGAATTACTATTGAGTGGTGGACTACACTGATGCTGGCGTGAGTGTGGGATTATATGGATATTTAATCCCGTCTGTATAAATAAAGTTATATTTAATGTAGATGTTGCAGTGCGATTATATGCAGCATTTCAGGACTTAGCGGCGCATCCAAACTTTAAAAATCGTCTGCCATTAGTCACTGTTAAATATGTAAGTCATCCCCTCTGCCTCCATAAGACTGGCTTGCTGAAAGATGACCTACTGCAAAAATACCAGTGATGGATTAATTGACGGATCCTCCTTACATTTGGTATGATTTTGAAAACGAGGTAATTTTGGCTCTGAATTGTTGTTTGTGAGGGAAAAAAAAAATACTGAAGAGTTGAGAAGGAGAGTATAATCGAGAGAGAGAGGAGCTATACTATACTGACGCTGTAAGATAATCCAACATGAAAAGGGAATTATTCACTTGGCAGAGAGTGGTGCATTGTATAATAGAGAGAGTCGGATTATACTGAGAGGGACGCATGTGTATAATTTACGGGATGGTGTAAATGCTTTCCCTGCTCCCGGCTCCCCTTCATTGATTTACACAAGTTACAAGCTCACCCTCTGTTCTCTCGTCTCTTTCCTTCCTGCTCTGCTTTTGTGTTGTGATTTATACTGGGTGCACAGTACACGTATAAGGTGTTGTACTGTGTGTGTTATTGTCCTGTACTGTGTGTGTTATTGTCCTGTACTGTGTTATTTATAGGTTTGGTTTTGTTCAGCGTAATGTGTGTGTGTGTGTGTGTGTGTGTGTGTGTGTGTGTGTGTGTGTGTGTGTGTGTGTGTGTGTGTGTGTGTGTGTGTGTGTTTTATTACGAGGGTTGTGTTATTCTCGCTTTTGGAAATATGCTTTTCTGTATATTTGCGTTTGTAATAAGTGCTATTTGTTAACTGTGTGCATGTTCTGCCTCACTATTCTATTTCTGTACTCTTAAATATTATGAAAGCTTTGTTGTTATAGTAGTGTTACTTTCTGTCGAATCGTGTCTTGGTACGTATGTGTTATGGCTGGACTCTACCATTCTGCTTTGTTCACTGATTTTATGAGAGAATGTGACTGTGTGTGTTGCAGTTGCGATGAAGTTGCTGTGTGTTATCTGTTCTTCTGTGTTGCGCTGTGTTTATGAATTCTTCTGTGCTGCTTTGTTCTGTGATGCTCTGAAGGCCTGTTTTTGTGTCACAGTCGTGCTCTTTGTTCTTCCATGTCGTATTTTGTTTTTGTTATATTTTGCCGATTTGTTTTGTTCTTTGATTGGGAGGGTCTGTTTTGTACCGCAGCTGCGTGTTATTTATTCTTGGATGTCAGGCTGTGCGATTGCTTTTATGTTTTTCCGTTTTGTGATGTTATGAATCAGAATCAGGATTTATCTTCCATTATTACACTGGTTATTCTTTACATGAGAATACAGTTACTAAGCAATTTTAAATTAAAGATTCGTATCGACAAAAGATCTAGATGGAGTCGAGAGCTTCAGGGCCGTAACATGGGGCTTCAGTAATGACACTGGAATCTGCCATAAATAGATACACCATAACAAATAAAAATGAAACCACACCGACTCCTCGGTTTCGACTGCGGGTGTAAGTAAGTAGACCCAGTTATCTAGGTGGGTTGGCTGTGGTGGTTTCTATCGAGGGACTGTGAATGTTGTGGATTATCTCTGAATATACTCTGTTATGTGATTTTTTTCCTATGGTCTACACTGCTCCTGTATTTTCATCATGTTAACGCCAGACGAAAATTCAGCAAAGAATAAGCCGTATGCCTGTGTGTGTTAATACCGTCACCATGAAACCTCTCATCGCCTACACATCTTTGGTACAGTATTTTCGCTAACGTCACACGAGAACTGTGCTGTGGAAATGCTGTGAAAATGGTGTTTATTACCTAGCCAGTTTCCAGATAAAACACACACTGCTTATTCTAGTTTGGGGATATGGGACTTCCCGTGGAGTAAAAATGCTTTGAACTTATTGTCTATATATCGTCCCTGCATTAAAGTATAATAACTCATTTTTAGTCATACAGGGTCCCCTTTACACGTTGATGATAGAGTAAACTTGCTCTTCAAATACGTACACAGCATCCAGATATTATATTTCATTCAGTCAAGCTTAGTCACACTGGGCTGAACTTTTGCTGTGAACTTGGGTGTAATTGCTGTTCAGATACCTACACAGCAACTTAGCCACCCTCATTCAGTTGGTCATATGTTGTCATCCTTGTGCTGTGAAAAGGCTGTATTGTTCAGAATATTTTACACAGCATGAAAATAGAACCTAGGCACTTTCAATCAGGTCAAAAGTGGTTTTTCTTGTGCTGTGAAAATAGTGTAAACTTGGTGTTCAAGCCCTGGACACCCGCTGCTCTTCCCCTCCCTTCGTTCCGGCCCGCAGCACCAGAGCCAGACTACACATTTTGCCATTGATTTACAGATGAACTTTCAATGAGAGAGAGAGAGAGAGAGAGAGAGAGAGAGAGAGAGAGAGCGCACGGGTAGGAGTGGAAGTAGGAGTAAATATAAGTGTAGTAGAGGTACATGTAAGTGTAAATGTAGGTGTAGGAATTAATTAGTAGGGGTACCGGTACATGTAAATGTAAATGTAGGTGTAGGAATTAGTAGGTGTAAGTGTAGGACTAGATGTAGGTATAGAAATAGGAATAACTGCAGGTGAATGAGTAAGTGTAGAGTAAGTGTACAGTATGTGAGTAGGTGGAGGTGTTGAAATAGGAGCAAGGGTAGTGAAGGAATAGGTGAAGGAGTAAGTATAAGTTTAGGCGGACGTGTTGCAGGTAGATGTCTTTTGGTAGAGATAAGTGTTAGGCTAATGGGTGTAAAATATGAATGAATATTGGGATAGTGAACGTGTTGTAGGCAGGGTATCTAAGGTGGTGAAGGGGTCACCTGTTTTCACCCTCCACCACCACCACTATCAGCACCATGTCTCGTCAAACCCAGACGTTTTTTTTTTTTTTTTTTTTCATTTCATCCTTGCTTCCTCCTGACGTTTGTATTCAACCACGTAAAGACTTTTAGTCCTGAAGAGGTTAATAAAGGGTGTTTCTGAACCCTCCAGTTTTAAATGTCTTTTCTAAGCTAGATAAAATCGTCAGGAAAGAGCAAGAATAGAATAGAGAAGCACAGTGTAATGGTTAAGCCCATCCCCTGCAGCAGTGGTTCTTTACATGTTTTGGTGTCCATAGCCCTTCGGTTCTCGCGGCAAAATTTTATATTATTTCTTTCATTCAACCCCTCCCCATATCCGGCTGCTAGCAACAAAAATATCCAGAAAATTTCACAGATGTATTGATAGAAATGTTACAGTAAGATGAAATATGTGAAATCGCTAGTAGTATGTCAAGTGAGGCATACATGACAGCTGAGGTGTGGTAGACAATAACCTGCATATTTTACCGCGTACCACACCACCTCTGGGTACACACCAGTGAGAGAGCAGCCACGGCATTTACACACGTAAAGAACGCTACAAACATAATATCAGAGTCCATATCGCAATATCCTAAACAATCAAAACTTGATGGTTTGGGGTAGAATATTGTTCACAGTAATACACCTGATTACTCTCGGTCTGGTTTGAAATGGGGCGGGGATTGGGTCAGTAATTAAAAGCGGGTAATATCCCCCGGCGGCTTGTTCTGACTTGCTTATGTAGAGGACATGATACATGGATCTACATCAGCCGGACAGTAAAAACTGTGGATATGTATAGAAATAAGAAAATTAAAAATAAAGCAAAACAAAACATAAACTAATGAATCCAAAGATGCCACAAAATGCATACAACATTTAACTGTAGTAACTTTGTAACTGAACCGGCCAGCATATATCGCACAGCCGCAAATGACGTAGATATATAACAGCCCAGGCTAAGAAACACGCACCGTACACATATCCGGAAAAAATAACATAAGATACCTTCGACAGCCGCACCCACCCCTGCCGCATCCATCATTCCAGCATATCCCAAAGGGCGTCCTTAATCTTTGGTCACACCCCTGACACACACCACATGCACCTCAGACACATCCCAGACACGTTTCTATGGGTACGACAAAACTCGATGGAAGTGAAAGTATGGCGGTCATAATACTACAGTTCTAGCTAACTAGATTTCATCCTTCAAAAAGGTACAGTGACTCAGAGATACAGTTTTGGAGGCACGCTTGGACATGCAATTGTAATTTCCTTGTGTGTGTGTGTGTGTGTGTGTGTGTGTGTGTGTGTGTGTGTGTGTGTGTGTGTGTGTGTGTGTGTGTGTGTGTGTGTGTGTGTGTGTGTGTGTGTGTGTGTGTGTGTGTGTGTGTGTGTGTGAGAGAGAGAGAGAGAGAGAGAGAGAGAGAGAGAGAGAGAGAGGGACTGCAGATCCAGTTTTACAGGTGGCTGAGTAGATCACTGGCCATAACATACACACAAACATACACACATGTAGAAGGACGTGTTGCCTTCGAGGAGAATAAGGGTATCAAGGTATATGCCTATCGATTGCACGGGGCTCAGTAAGGTGAAGAGCTAATTTTTGTTAAGTCCCAATCTTTTCCTAGAAACGACCCTCAAGAGCCTATGTTACATCCATGTCACTAATTGTATTGCTCGGGGAGTAGGGACAGGAAGAGAACAACTGCACCCAGCAGTTATCTCTCCTATTAACCTTGGCTGAGGAGATCATACCTATTTGTAACAAACTTCCTCTGCGTTTCAAGATGTACAAGAACGAAAAGAAGTAAGTACTTGCTGCTCTTATGGGCTTGTTGAAACGCAGGTAAAAAAAAAAAATCTGCTAATGCATTGATTGGAGGATATGCTAAACACAAGCGTCGTAGACCGTGGGCGTTCCTCCCACGCCGGTTTTCTGCTGGGTGTACTGTACGTTGAATTAATGCAGTAGGTTTTATATGCAGGGTAAATATTTATCAAAGATTTTAAGAAGTTTTAATGATAAACATGACTATAGCTATTATCAAAAATCATATAGTTATGCGTACTTTTTCACTTTCCTGTTCTTCCCTGGTATAGCTGTGACTAAGGTAGCTGTATGATTGAAGACAAAAGAAAAAAACAAGTGGTCTTATACGTAATTTCAGTTTAGTAATGTCTGTAAATATGGAACCAGATCTATAATTTTTGCCCAGTTACACTAAACTGTCATTGGATATACTGAAGAGAATGTTTAAATGTTTTCTCCCTCGTGGCAGCAATCTGCGTTGGTAGTCAGGGAAATGAATATATCGTGGAAAAGTCGAGCCGTCAGGGACACGCACTGCCCGTTCTCCACTTATCACCTTCACTACAGTAACTTATGTGTTCGTGCACTTGTAATTCATGCAACCTTCGACAGTTTTATGTAGTTCCTTTTAGCTCTCTTGCAATGACGAGGAATTAGGTTATAGTTCACTACTCTAGTTGGGAAAATCTAAGTTTAATTATTGCGTCTGCTGGTAACAAAATCGAATCACAAATTTTGCGACATCGAATTGAAAGAGTTAATTTGGCCTAAAACTGCCATTTCTCCACTTTGAGTACAGGTCATAGCAAGACATTATCACTAGAATAAAATGCTAGTCATGAAGAAGTGCTATGGAAAGGATGTAAAACTTTAATGCTGTCGTATTCTGCCACTGATCTACGAGAAATAAGCTATAAAAGGGCGAAAATCACCTCCAGGTTAAGATGCACGACTTGTAGCCCAGCGAAAGTTTTAGTTACTTTTCAATATCTTTAAATAATTACTGACAAAACTGGACAGACAGTTGATTCCGTGGCTGTACTCTGTGCACACACTTGGTATTTGTGTCTGGGGGATTGAGTGGCAGTGGTGGTGTGCGGAGGTGTAATGTGCTTCACAGAGCCAATCAGCGGTCAGGTACCGCCGTAGTGCCAGCAGAAGCCATTGTCAACAAGGAGGTAACTCAAAAGATTGCATTATTGCCTAAAAACAAGACTGCTGTAGCTTTGGTGTGCTATTCTGTATTTTATGCCAGTTTTATTACACACACACACACACACACACACACACACACACACACACACACACACACACACACACACACACACACACACACACACACACACACACACACACACACACACACACACACACACGCACACACACACTCACACTCACAGCGCGCGCGGTGTGTGTGTGTGTGTGTGTGTGTGTGTGTGTGTGTGTGTGTGTGTGTGTGTGTGTGTTTAAAATGCTTCTGCCAAGTGTATGATAACCAAAGGGATAATATAATTCAGAGCCAAATGTGTCATCGTATATGTTATAGGCTACTAACTTTCAAATTGATTTATGTCGTTTACATCTTTTAATTTATTTTTCCAAGGGATATGACTAATTTAATTTTTCTATTTAAATTTACATACTCAGAAACATATTTTGTTACTTTACATATAATGTTAATCATCCGGATCATATGACTATTTTCCAATGTTTATGAAGCACCAAACCCTATCTACCTGTACTGTATGAATAAAAATGATTGATTTACATTACTCGTGACTAATTAGTGGTCCATTTAAGCTACAAAATGTTACCATCCAACACTGTATACGGAACAGCCAACCAAACCCTGTGTAAGCCATCAAAATCCCGGATATATTTGCCGCCAGTCGCCATCACAGTCTCAGATTTCACTTTTACAATTTTCTGTCAGCTTCAAAAATAATGCATGCCAGCCGGAGTGCCACAAAGGCCAGCCAGGTGCCAGTGTCAGGTGCCCTTCTCTCTCTCTCTCTCTCTCTCTCTCTCTCTCTCTCTCTCTCTCTCTCATGTGAAGGATATACGATGTCCGTGTGTGTGTGTGTGTGTGTGTGTGTGTGTGTGTGTGTGTGTGTGTTTTGATAGTGATGGTGGTGATATGTCGCTCATGCTGTGTGAGGCTGTATCGTGTGTCTCTGATGTCTGCCTGCATTGTTTTGGGTGACACCTGCGATATGTGGAAATGAATAGACACCTGTAAATTTCTGTGTGTGTGTGTGTGTGTGTGTGTGTGTGTGTGTGTGTGTGTGTGTGTGTGTGTGTGTGTGTGTGTGTGTGTGTGTGTGTGTGTGTGTGTGTGTGTGCTGAAATGTTGCTTGATCCTTTGTTGTTCTGTCATACGTTGAGATAATTTTTGTGTTCTCTTTCCGTGTGTATGTTGTGTTTTTGCATGTATGTCTTTATTCTAAATTTCATCTGTCTGTGTGTGTGTGTTTGTGTTCTCTGTTGAAATATAGCTTGACCCTTTGTTGCTGTCTAAGTGTTGAGATAATTATTGTACAGTATATGTTGCATTATTTACTTGTGTATGTTTGTGTTTGAAAATGTAGTATGTCTGTATCTGAGGACCTCAAATTTGTGCATCCATGTGAAAGTCTGTCGGCATAATTATTTGCATTTTAGCTATTTTTCTCCTTGTTTATTGTTAGATCCCCTTTTCTCCTTTTTTTTTCTTCTTGCTATTGTCGTATTTGGGTATTTAAATCGGCCAGCACCAGAAGACTGCAATATATATGAGTGACATCGTAGCAATCAAAGGCTTCAAAACTGTGTAGTGTGTTACCCTTTCTTATTTGACCATACATCTTGGAGCTTTATTTTGGCTGCCACCAGTAGATTTTGTGCAGTGCAGACGAGTCCTAGCAGTCGAATGGTTAATGATGGTCTGATTATTGCCTTGTTCCAGATTTACACTTATTTTTTTAATTCTTTATGTATCTATGGTTACTTCTGCATCCTATTAATAATGATGTCTGTAGCCTACCCTTTTCTCTGTAATGACGGTCATATCTCTGCTTCTTGTTAGCTATAGTTATGCGTTTGTGTTTCTTCCTGTTTTTTTCACTTTCTTATTATTACCACTCTCAACCCCCCCCCCTTCCCCTGTAACACATCCCCTACTCCTTTGATACCCCCCTCCCAGTTTCGCCTCCCTTCCCCCTCCCGTTGTGCCTGTAATCCTGACTCCTCAGTTCCTACATCGCACCCTCCCACCCCTTACCTCCTATACCCCCAACCTGGCCTCTGATTCCCCCACCCCGACCTCCCCTCCTGAATTCCCCCTACCCGTTGTAACCCCTGACCTGACGCCTGGATCCCTACCCCTTCTCCTACCATCACTCAAGCCCCTTATGCGTCCCCAGCCCAACTTCAAATTTCGATTACCCCTCCCCTCCCACCCCTCAACCTTACCCCTTGTATCCCCCCCTGACCCCTAAGATTCACCCCTACACTCCTTACTTGTACCTCCCTTTGTATTCCCTATATCTTGAATTCCTCTCCCCCTCCCCGTATATTCCCTTACCCAAACTACTTCCTATACCTCCCCAGGCGAACCAGAATTTTCCCCTTCCCCCCTCCCCTTGCACCATCCTCTGCCTGTACTCAACCTTCACCCCCCCCCACACACCTAAACACTGACATTTCCCTCCCCGCCGGTATCCTCTCTCCCCCCTTTTTCCCATCGACCCTCCCCCACTCTGACCCCCGGATGTCACCTTCACCCCCCAACCTACACCTAAATCCTGAAATTCCCTCCCCTCACCCCCCCGTCTCCTCTCCCCCCACCTCATTACCGCCGAAATAAATAACGTGAAGGAAGCACCGAAATAAACTGGGTGTGAACGTGACTTGCATAATGGCAGCCCAAAGAAATGGACCTTTATAAAAATACCGCAGAAATGCGAGCAGCCTGCTTAATGTTAGCGAATATATATATATATATATATATATATATATATATATATATATATATATATATATATATATATATATATATATATATATATATATATGAGAAACCTGAAATTAGGACAGGAAAAATTCTGATAATTTCTTTTGCAATTCCTATGATGGATGGTAATGCATACCAGTAACAAAAAATAAAAGATATAAAGTAAGCAACAAGGAGTGAAGATGGGACCCGAGCTGAAGAACATGGAAATAAAATAAAATAAGCCTTGTCATCCTCGCCGCTGGAATATCTTCGCAATTTTGTTGTTATTACTCCCGGACGATATTACTCAGCCTAAGAGAAACTTTTCGGTCAGGAGGCGACAGAGATGACCGCCATTTACCCAGTAAAAGAGCTCATTCCCAAGGTAAGTGAAAGTGTTAAGACTACAAGACTGATGTAAAAATAAGGTGTCATCGTGCTGAAGGAGTTAATTACTGTACCCCAATGACTTTTTTTTTTTTTTCATCATTAGACGATTTTATTCATTGCAGGAGAGACTTTTGGAACTAGAGCTAGATACAGGTTTGAGTAAGAGAGACCTTTATAAGTAGAATGAAATCTTTTGGAAGGAGCAAGAAAAAGTTAAAGTACGTCACCAGAATGAAGGGGTCAGTAACAACGAATGGAGATGAAATACCACATGGATGGCAGCGAAGGTAATGGAAAGCAGTGGCATTAAGAAGGAGGAGGTGTCAAAATCGTTCCTGCTGCAGTAACGTTATCTGCTTTATTCTTTACACTTTTGTATCATCCAACGATTTTACAGTTTCAGAGACTTCCAGCTTGAGAGGCCAGATACAGCCATCATGTACTCCACTACAAAAAGCGTCTTACACGAGATGTATATAATCGGGTGTAGGTATAATATATATATATATATATATATATACAAGACCCAACGTATTGAAAAGGTTGACAGACTGACCACTGCAGTAACTGATTAAGATAACCCGTCAGTGTAAAAAAAAGAAGTATACAGTACAAACTGAAAATTACGATGATACAGCGCCAACGAAAAATTATGGAAAAAGAAACATTAACAACGGACTGATTGATGTGAAAGCCAATCAAGCTGCAGCAAAAAAAAAAAAAAAAAAACGACTCAGCCGCCAAGGTTTTCTAAATACCGTGACAGACGGACGCCAGCCTTTGCGTTCGTTGTTTTCCTCTTTTTATTAACATGCTCTTTTATTACGCCATTTTGACGTGGCGGAAGTTTGTTAGCGTAGGAAGGGTTTTGTTGAAAGAATAATACACAAATATGGACATGTTTATTGAGAAGATGCAACAGTTTCAGCCCGACGTGGACCTTCTTCAGGAATGACTAGTACGGAAACTTGTGCGTGTGTGTATTGTAATTAACGAGATGAGGGGGAGCAAGAGGATGGGCGAGGTGAGAAGGATGAAGGTGGAAGAAAGGAGAAAACTTGGGAAAGAACTAGGTTTAAAAGTAGGAGAGGAAAAAGAGATATAGGAAGGCAGACAGCTGACAGCGTTATTTAAATTTTCCCTCTGAACATTTAGCGACGCTGCGAAATCAAAGGTTGTATTTATGTTAAACAGGAAGAGTTGTATCACATTTTCATTACCGATATATATTGCTTTATACACATGAACAATCATTTGTGCTTAGTTTATCGGGAACGTTTCCATCGTTGACATGCAAGAGGATACTGAGGTGCTGTGTGCAGATACCCGCCAACATGTAAAAATACCCCCGCTAATACCAATACACCAGTCCTGTATGAGACAGCCCTAGCTTGTATTCAATATGGACGGTGGGTGTTAGCGCCGAAGTGGTGACATGTAGAGGTGTATGATATGTAGGAGGACTACTGGGCCTTGGGAGCAGGCTGTGAAGCCTATGCCCAGAGTCGAGCACATAAAATATATATATATATATATATATATATATATATATATATATATATATATATATATATATATATATATATATATATATATATATATATATATATATATATATATATATCCATAGACGAGGTGTAGTCTCCAAGGCCATTAAGATTACATCCTCAAGACAACATGTTTTGTTGTGTGTGCTGATGTAAACAGCAGAGGATATTGAACTTCCCTTGTATTAAACCTCTTTGATTACAAGAGGGGTCAGTCTGAGTACAGTATCAACCGAGTTAAACCTGATCATTTCTCTCTCTCTCTCTCTCTCTCTCTCTCTCATATATATATATATATATATATATATATATATATATATATATATATATATATATATATATATATATATATATATAATGTAATCCCGTTCGATGGTTTAAGCTCTGGTCCCCCTGACTCCAGTCAGTTCATCCCTAGGGCCTCATAAGCTGAAGTCCTTTGGCATTAGCTAGAATAAAACACAAGTACGTTCTGGGGCTTCTGTAAATGTCTTCTATCTATTGCCAGACGCCATAATCCCGTAAGGGATGGCCATTTGACTTTGAGTTATTTGTTTTACTGGGAGGGGCACTAAACCACCACCAACCCACTTGTTGACACGTAGGGAGCACGTATGGTTTGGTTATATGGTTACTACCCAGCGTTGTAAATGGTTTCTTGGCTTACAGGAAACCATTTGGCTTGTCACTCAATGTAAAGCAACCTGTTAAGGAAAGAAAAGCAATAAGAAGTGACAGGAAAGATGGGAGAAATAGGAAGAGGGGAGGGCAGGCACAGAAAAAGAATGATAATGACTAAGGAACAAGTAGGCAGGACTACATCAAGTGAGTGGATGATGGTCGCCACCACCTACCACCTGAATTTCTTACTCCCCAGAATATATATATATATGTATATATATATATATATATATATATATATATATATATATATATATATATATATATATATATATATATATATATATACTTCTTATCTATATGCCTCATCAGAGAACTGAGCACAAATATTACTGAGTGTGACTGTCATATTGTGTCAATGCACAAGATCATAACCAGTTTTCAGGATGATCAGTTCGCAATAATAGTTATCACAGATACTTCTATTTTTCGTATTTTATCACCGTGAGGTTCACTCATATATTACACTGAATTGCTTCAGTGCTGTGTGTCAATGGCAACTGTAAAAAAAAAAAAAAAAAAAAAAAATCTGTTTGAGAGTTAGTTTAAGAGAGCCTATAAATATGGCGCTTAGTGGTCAAAACAATTGTTTAAGTGGACAGAAAAATCATTTTGTTGATGTATTTTTTACATTTGTACACGGTATTTACTCATCTTCGTAACATGTTTTTGCATTACAATATTTCATCTTATTTGTTAATAATTAATGTTTAGCTCAACCGCTTCAAAACGGCCACATGCTTTCCATTATTCTTGCTACATCTCAACAGTTTAGTGTAGGTTTTTCTCTGGCTACAGATAATCTTTTGGAGGAAACCAGAAGGAAAATATACGTCGCGGGATTCAGGGGAATAAACATACGAGTATCTTTTTTTTTTTTTTTATACTTTACTGTATATGTATATATTTTAATTTGTTTTGCTATTTCGTTTTGCGTCCGAGGTCTTTTAAGAAAATGCATGATCTAAAAATTCCAAGTCGAACTTTAAACTTGACCTCATTAGAATAGGAAAGTTTACTCGAATCCAACCTCTGCCTCCTCCTCCCTCTCCTTCTCTCTCTCTCTCTCTCTCTCTCTCTCTTTCACCCCTCCCTTCTCCTCCCACTCTCCCTTCAGATTCTCAGATTGGAAATTTCTTCTCTTGCTTCCCGTTTGTTTTTGATTGGCATGGATTGTACTTATCGGTGTTTAGATGTTTGTCTTGCAGTTTAAATTTGAGTTATTACTTGTTCAAAGTTTGGCTTTTCTTATGCTTTGTATTGGAGCTCCCACCATCCTCTGACTTGATATAGTGCTGCCTGCAAGTGACTTTACTCTGAGTGACAAAACAAATACCATCTTTTAGCCCAGGAAATCATCCGAGAGGAGGTTAAGGTTTATTGCATACACAATGCCACTCAGGGATGAGCAACTGGTAACTCTATCAGAGCTAAAGAGTCTAGCACCGGGCCGCTACACTGCTGATTATTTAAGAAAGATTTGGTTGGTAGATAGATTTTTTTTTTTTTTTTTTTTTTTTTATGTGCCAAACTTTCTCTTCTTGCCTTTCGTTTGTTCGTTTGTCTTGGCCTGTACGTCTCGTCGTTCTGGTGTTGATCTTGATTTTAATTAGAGTTTTTCCATGTTTCTATGCTTGTCTTTCCTGTGCCTTAGTTTTCCTTTCTTTCTTTCTTTATTAAGAGCCTTTTTATGTTCGGGTGTCTCCTCGTTTTTCTTTTCATTTTTTTTTTCTCTCCACTCATTTACTTCAGATTTTTATTTCTTCTTCTCTTCTCATCCTTTGTTTCTTCCTTCTCTCCTCTGTCCTACATTGTTCATATCGTAATGGCACATCTCACGAACACCTGAAATTTATGACTTCTAGACAAACAAATATACCATGTGCACTGTGAGGACAAGATGCGCATCACCAACCACTAAGGTAATATCGACAACTAAAGTCCTGTCGTCTCTCTGCCTTTTCTCACCACGGCCTGAAAATTAGTCCCTCGAATCTGAAGCAAACAACACCGATGGTACTGCCAAATTAAAGCATTGCACTCAGTTGCTGCAGATTCACCAGACTCGTATTGTAAGTCCGTGGAAAGAGAAGCAGGTGAGGAGATAGCACTATTGTTGATGATAGCACACAGGAAAACCTCTCTGGCACACTGCTGTCTTTAACACTCCCACCTGGCTGTGTGATCGTGGCGGTGATGGTGATTAAGTTAGTGCATCAGTAAAGATCAGCACAATAAGAATGCTTTACAGCCATTGTTATCGTCGTTGTCATCACATTCTTCTTGCCATTGACATTACAGTCTGTTTGTTTTTGCCTGTCAAAACTGGGCCAGACCCAAGCTTGAATACCAGGTCGTGCTTGCATGAAATAAGATGAGATAAAAACGAATCTACTTAATTAGTATTAAAATCGACCTTTCAGCTTGGCAGCACTTTGCCATCAGTTGAACTAAAAGGTGTTAGGGGTCTCCGTCAGGTTAGCAAAAACACGCTGTAGTACCGTACTAGGAATAGCGTGGCACGAACTATAAGTTTATAATGACGTTATTAGCATTTTCATAGTCAAATACATTACACTGATCGAAATATTATCCATTGTATTGGTCGTTCACCTTAACTTGGCCCTGGATTTCGTCCTTTTTCAGCTTATTTCACTTAGCTTAAGCCCAGAAAAAAGCAGTGATATGGCTCAGCATCATGTCCTTCGTGACTAGTATCGTGTTCTGTTACGAAGCTATTATTGCCACTCATCATTGAAGATGGAGGGATAATTTTAGGTCAAGTTAAAGTGGAAACATTAAAGCATCGATATGGTAACCACCAGCAACCAACAACCAGCACCATCAACCTTTAGGGCGCGGCAGGAAAGGTGAGTGAACGGCAAAAGGTCAGCTCGTCATCACAACCACCCTGGCAGAAACTTTTATTATGTCAACTACACAGTAATTTCAGTGGGTAACGAGTCGTAGCAACATACCCGGTGTAATTAACTGGCGCGCACGTCTCACTAACTCCCATTTTTATGAACTTTTATGTCTTTTATGCAGATGTGTACGTGTTTGGCTGAAAAAAAATGTAAGTCATGCCGTAAATTGAACCTATTAACCTTTCTGGCATATTTGAAGTCAGTGCTTTGCATTCCTGTTCCCGTCTTCCGATACTCCTTATTTATTCACCAGTTTTTCGTGTCGCAGATTACTTCGCTTCATTTAAAGGGTACGGTCACTGGTGTCAGACCACTGGAATGTCAGTGAAAAGTTCAGCAATGAGAGAGAGAGAGAGAGAGAGAGAGAGAGAGTGAGATTGTATAATGAATGCTATAAGAAATTTAATTAACCGTCCGACGAGCTGCGGTTCTTTTCTCCACGCTATAAATACACCCACGAGTATCTTGCATAAGAACTGTCCACACTAAGGAGGTTACGATTATATAAAAGAAATTCGAGCATCCCAAGACCATTTTAGACAAACAGATGGATATAGATATAAGTATACGGTGCTGTATGTTCGTGCTGTCTGCACACAACTTTAGTTGCAAAGAGACGAAGCAGAATCATCTGAGTTAAATTCGTCACTCTTTTTTTTTTTTTCTATCTGACGATTTGCGTAGAATTAGCTCTTCAGTCTGATGACGACGGTTTTTTTTTTTCAGACAATTTTGTTCAGCTTAGGATATATTTTTCTAACTGGAGGAGTTAGATATTGCCATAACTACCCCGTCACTTTACATTTTGTTCTTAAATTGTATAAAATCGTCTGGAAATAACGATTAAAAAGAAGCAATACGTCATCGGACTGCAGGGTTTAAGCATTTATCTGAACTAACCCCTTCACTGCGATGATATAGATAGAGAGATAGATGGATAGAGAGAGAGATATAAAATTCATCACAAGAGACTTCGACCTAGAAGGATATCCTGTGATAATCCCCTACACTACGACAGGTATTTTTTGAGCTGAATAAAAACGTCTAGTAGGTAGCCATGTATTACTACATAAAATGTCTTCTTAGTGAATTTTTTGAAAAATTTCATGGTGCTATTGGGTATATACAGTAGTAACAAAACTGTGAGATATCCTGTGGAAAGTCTGACAGATTACCGTTCCCTTCTCCTGTGCACTACAGTCTCAAAAGCCACGGCAGGTCCACTCACTCAGAAGTTGGAACTGAAGTTATCCTGATGCAAGGTGTCCGTTTCAGAATTAACGGGATTAAAACTGGGATGAGTCGCATGCTGGGCGAGCCGTTTCTCACAGCCAGACACTTTTTAGGTGACGGTGAGTAACGGAATGCAACGAACATGACTTGATGAAATAAGATGTTCAGGCAGTTTTTAATCCGATCAGCACAATCAGACAATTTGCATCATAATGTATCCACTTCTTACCTCAGTAAAACGAGGCACGAAGTCTAAGAAAGTGAATTGGAACAGGTCAGATTCACATGGCCAGGGAAAAGACCAATCCAAAGTAAACTCCAAGCGTCCCCCGTCTGTGGGTCTGTGAGGTGTGTGTGTGTGTGTGTGTGTGTGTGTGTGTGTGTGTGTGTGTGTGTGTGTGTGTGTGTGTGTGTGTGTGTGTGTGTGTGTGTGTGGCGAGGTTCAAGATTCTCCAGGTCGTCGATAGCCCAATAAGCCGCATTAATCGCTATTTTTCCGCCTGTGTTATCCTTCCGACCCAGATAATGAGTGGGAGGGGAGAGGGGGAAGAGAGGGAGGAGAGGGATTAGGGTGGTAGGGACAGGAGGGAGAGGGGGGGGAATCTGAGAGGAGAAAAAATTAGGTGACACGAGGGAGAGAGGAAAGGAGAAAGAGGAGGAGAACGAGAACAAGAAGTGGAAGTAGGTGGAGTGAGAGAGATAAAGCCAGTGTGGGAAGAGAAGGATAGTAGGGAAAGTGGAGAGAGGAAAAAAAATGGGGGAGGGGGGGGCTGGGGAGGAGAAGGAGGAAAAATACCGAAACAATGAATAAGAGGTCAAGGAAAGGAAAATGAACCGAGAAGGAATGGAAATGAATGACGGGAAGTGAAACTGGGGGAAAAGAAAACAGGAATGACTTAGCTGAGGTAGAGGTGAACAAAGAAAAGAAGGAAGAGATGATTGAGCAGATGAACAAAGAGTAAGGGGGAAGGTATAGCGAAGGAAAAGAGGGAAGATGACAAATAAGTAGGGACAATGAAATAGCAAAATGAAAAAGAAGTGGGTGGGATAAGCAAGTTAAGGAAAGTGTGGAGGAGAGGGAGTGAAAAGAAATTATAAGGGAGGGGAACCAGTAAATTACACAAGAAGGGGAAGGGGGAGAAAAGTGAAGGAGAAAGATACAGACACGGATATCAGAGTCTGCCAAATACCCCTCCACTTCATTCCTCCAGCTGCCTGTCTTTTCTTATCTGAGGAAGGTTTGATATGTTTATATGCCCATGGACAACTTTTGTGTCGGGGAAAGTAAGGAACTTGACATAGATGGGAAGTAGACACAATGAAATAACAAGTGAACATGTTTTTATGAAGACATGTAAAGGTCATGACTACTTCTTTCACTTCAACTTGTGTCAAATTTTCCCTCTTTCCAGCTTGTTTCACGTAGCTCAGTGGCAGAATGAGATAATATTCTTTTACAGCCTTTCTACAGCACTTCAGCGTGACTAACATCGTATTCTTAGGGTGAAACATTTGTTACGAATCAGCATTCAAGATGAAGAGATGGATATTGTAAGTCGTTCGTGAAAATTATAATGTTGGTTCGGCAAGTAGAAGTTCAAGAATGGGATGGCAAGGAAACAACGAGGAAAGCTAAGGAAGGAGGAAGGAAAGAATTAAATAAAGGGTGTGAGCAAGGAAGGGAAGGAGTGATAGGAGCAAATGTAACGTGAGGAGGGAAGAGCGGGAGGAAGAGATGAGCAGAAAGTGTAGAGAAAAGAGAGAGGAGCAAGCATGTGGGGGGGGGGTGAAGCGAAGGAAGGGGAAGAAAAAGGAAAAACTGGGACGGGAAAAGGAGAGATAAACGAGGAGATGGAAAGGAGAGGAGGGGAAGGAGGAAAGAGAAGAAATTGGAAGGAAGAGGGGGAAGAGGAATGGGAAAATAAAGATCATAAATAGAGGAGTATGGAGAAGAAGGAAGGGAAATGGCCGAGGGAGGAGGAAGGATGGAAAGAGGAGAATAAAGAAAATATGGAAGGAGAGAGAAGAATGAAGAAGAAACGGTGGAGGAAATAAAAAGGGGGGGGGGGAGTAAGAGAAAAAAAAAAGACGAATAAAAAGAAAGCAATAGATCCATGCGTCCTTTCGAGGCTGTTTGTTGTATGTAAAGTTATAAATTTGGTAAGTATGCTGTGAGCCAAATACAAGGGTACTAAAGCTGGAAGGATCCCTCTACGTGTCAATTCCTCCATCCGAAGCGAGAAAGAAGAAGAAGGACTGTCATCCAGGGCAGAAAAGCTGCCCTGGAAATTTCGTTGGGAAAGGATGAATAATAACAATAATATTCTGGGCTTTGTAAACCTAAGTGGGAATGTAAAATCATGTCAATATTAGGTACATAGCCTAACTGTTTTGTTCTGTGGATATGTCCTCCATGCTCTGTACCGTAGAAAACATTTGTCTTTAGATATACATTATTCCGGAATGAGCAATTTTATTTTGGGATGAGAGGCCATATATTGAGAGAGAGAGAGAGAGAGAGAGAGAGAGAGAGAGAGAGAGAGAGAGAGAGAGCCCACTTTCATTACCAGCAAATATTTTCCTAAGTATTCCTGGCCTCAGTACAAAGCAAAGGGTTATCAGTTTCCGGTGACTAATCTTGTACACCTGTTTGAGAAACTGAAGTACCTCAAATACTGTACTAATCTACCAGTCTACTAATTAACCTGCTCTTTTCTTCCAGGTAAGATGAAGCGTCCTGGTGGAAGATAATTATCATCTCAAAGCTCCTCTTCTGACTACACTGGTGGACTGGTTCTGTGAGTTGCTTTTGGCTGTGTTGATTACTGTTATGAGTACCGACACCCATTTCTCTCTCTCTCTCTCTCTCTCTCTCTCTCTCTCTCTATCTCTGTATATATCTGTCTATTTATCTATCTTTTGTGTATCATCTGTACATATCTGTCTGTATCAGCTACGAGCGAACTGAATTGGAGGGTCTGTGCTCTTGTTCTGGGGTTTGTGTCACATGTTACAGAAATACAAAGAGTACTCATGTCATGCCGTAGGAATTTCAGAGAGAGAGAGAGAGAGAGAGAGAGAGAGAGAGAGAGAGAGAGGAATGAACTGAGAAATAATGCAGGAAAGGAACTACAGGAAGTGAAAACAAAGGAAGGAGGAAATGAGCAGAAAAAAAAATCTGTAATTAATGATGAAAAAGACAGATGGAAGGAAAGAGAGAGAGAGAAAAAAGATTAAGAGAGGAAGACAGACAAGAGGAGGTGACAGAAGGAAGGATGGGGAGGATGGAGAAGTAAAACAGGGAAGAGGAGGATGGCCTGGAGGGAAAGGAAGAGGGTGGGGGAAGGAATGGAAGAAGAAGGTAAGAGGAGGGGGATGGACAGGATGGGAGGAAGGGAAGTGGGGAAGGGAGAAGAAGCAGGGAGGATGAGCATAGAAAGGAGCTGGGAGAAGAAAGGAGGGAGGAGTGAAGGAAGGAAGGAAGGATGAAAAGGAAAGGAGGCGGGAGGAGAGAGAAGAAACAAAGTGGAGGGAAGAGGGAAAAAAAAAAGTGGATAGGGAGGAGAAACAGTGGGATAGAAAGGAGAGGGAAGAGAGGGAGGGAGGGAGAGGGTAGGAGGCAAGGAGGGGGGTGGCATAGTTGACCCGCGCCTCCGCCTTAATGAGGGAACTTCCAGCAGTGAATTATTTCCCACCGACTCTGCTGTGGTTGCTTCACTCCCCCCATGACAAGATTTTTTATTTATTTATTCATTTGTGTATGTTTTGCAGCTGTTGGGTGTATCAAGTGTCGTCTTCTCGCTTTAAGTTTTTGTACTGTTATCTACACTGTGTTTTTCTTCTGTTAGTTGTTGCATGTTTTCTTCTGTTCCCTATTGTGTTGCACGGTTGCCTCTATTTTTCTGTTTTTCCATGTACTGAGTGTTGTGTTCTTGCTTCCTGGTCATATTTAGCTTCGGTATTATGGCTTTTTGCTGGTGTATATATCAAATGTTGTTTTATCATCATACTTTTTCATGCCTTTTCAGTTGTTTGTACTGTACTTACTTTTCCTATTTATTTTTTGTATCATGAGTTTTTTGCCCTTCCAGTATTTTTTGCCTTATTTATGTTATCCTTATTTTTATATTTTTTCTTATGATTTACCTTCCAACTTATCCTTTCTTTCTCATTTTTGTTGCCTTTCTCATTTATTTATTTATTTTTTTTGCTACCTTTCAGATTCTTTTTTTTTTTTACTGCTCTAATAATGTAGCCGTTCTGTTTTTGTTAACCCATTTGGTTTTTGTAACCTAACTCTTGTAGTCTTTCCATTTTCGTTCGCCTCCTGAGTTTTATATCCTTCTAGTTTTGTTACTCGTTTGTTACATCTTCTGTTTTTGTACCCCTGTCATTTTGTTATTTTTTTTAGTTCTTGTTACTCTTCCTATTTTTGTCACTTTAATTTTTCTTTCCCTTTTCATTTTACTTGTCCTTATAATTTTTTAGTACCCTTCTCAGTTTTGTTGTCCTTATTTTTCGTACTATTCCATTTTTAGTTACTCTTCTAATATTTTTGCCCCTTTTTATTTGCTTACTATTATAATTTTATTGCCGTTTTCTTTTATATTTTCATTTTGCTTCGTTTCTGTTTTCTTATTCTTTTTAAGTTTTTGTCCCCTTTTCTTACCCTTCTATTTTTCAATGCATTTTTTATCCTTTTCATCTTCCAGTCTTAGCTTTATTGTGCTGCGATTCTCTTCCATTTCTTAATTATCCATACTCTTCTTTTCCTGTATTTCCTTTCTTCTTGTACTATACTCACTTGGCTTGTATTTGTATATTTCTCTTCTAATATGTATCATATAATCTCTTCACCTTTTGTTTATTATTTCTGTTTGTTTTTCCTTCTCTTCCCATGCCACCTTTCATTTTTCACTCCTTGTCCATCCTATCATCTATACTTTCATTTCTTCTCTTAGCCTCTGTTTCTCCTCGTCTCCATTTTTATCTTATTCATTTTGAACTATCCCTCTCCACTTCACTTTCTTTTTTTCCATGTCTTTCCTTCTCCCATCTATTTACCTTTACCTTCATTCCCTTCTCATCCTATCCTCATTGTCCCTCCATCCAGACTTTTTTCCAGCAATCTCTTTCCTCTGCACTCTATTCTCCCTCTCTCCATCTCCTTCCTTCTCACATCTATCCACCGTTATCTTCATTCCCCTTTCTCAGCCTGTCCATCCCCTCATTCATTCAATCATATCGCCGTTCCTTTACCTATCCCCTTCTTTCTTAGTCTGTTCTTCCTTTTCTTCCTTACCTTTCTTCCCTCAGGTCCTGTCTTCCAATCTTTCTGTTCCTCCTGTTCTGCCATACTTCTGCATTCTCTCCATTTCCCTTTCATATCTCCCCATTTTCCACACGTTTCATCCTTCTTCTCTTGCTTTCTCCATTTTCTTCCTCTTACCTTTCTTTTTATTTCCTCCATCTTTCCCTCCCTTTAACCCCTCTCCGTTCTTCTTTCCGTCTTTTTTCCCTTCCCCCCTTTATTCTTGCTCTTACCTTTCTTTTTACTTCCTCCATCTTTCCCTCCCTCTATCCCCTCTCCTTTCCTCTTTCCGTCTTTATTCCCTTCCCTCCTTTTTCTTCCCCTTTCTTCCTTCTCCACAACTTTGCTCCTTCCTTTTTTTCCTTGCCTTTTTTCTGTCTTCCCTCCTTCATTAATCTTATTCTCTTCCGCCTTAATTTCCTCCTTCGACCATTCGCCTCTCTCTCTCTCTCTCTCTCTCTCTCTCTCTCTCTCTCTCTCTCTCTATCTATCTATCTATCTATCTATCTATCTATCTATCTCTATCTGTCTATCTTCTTTTCCTCCTCCTGCCACTTGTTCAGGTGCCATAGTTGCGTAACTGGTGACCGTAGGTGAATCAAGAAAATACCTTGTCTTATTTCGGTATTCTCAGACGATTTTGTTCAGCTTGAGGTATTTTTCGAACTAGAAGACCTAGAGTATTTTTCCCCAGCCCCTGCACTAACTGAGTGTTGGCAAGCTGGGTAAACTCGTGTGGGGGCAGCAGGAGTAAAGCATCAGTTACGTCCACGAGTTAATGATAAGGCCTGGCTGCCCTGAACACAAACACTGGCTTTGATGGATGGTGGTGTGTTGGATAGAGAGAGAGAGAGAGAGAGAGAGAGAATTCTGTTTATTTTGCAACGACGTGTGCTTAAATGTTTTATATATGCGTCTCTATTCTTTTTTTATCCCTTCAAGTGAATAAAATCTATCGGCGTTGGAAAGAGTTAAATAAAAAAAATTACGTCCTTGTGCTGAATGGGTGAGCTCAGCCTGCAGGATGGGTGAGGGGCAACCACCGATAAAGCTGGATAAATCAATCTTCCCGTCATCATCATCCCTGCCTGCCTCTGCTCCTCCCGGTAGCATTCTCACGATGTCCATCTTTTTCAGCTTTTTCTTTCTCCCTCCCTCCCTCCCTCCCTCCCTTCCTCCCTCCCTCCCTTCCTTCCTTTTTGACATCCTCCTCCCTTTTCCCATTATCCCAGCACCTTCCCTTTTCGTTTGTCCTTCATTCCCTCTACTTTCTCCCTCCACCTTCCTTTATTCTCTTATCCCCATTCGTTTTCCCTTTATCCTCCCCCCTTCCCTTCCCTTTTATTCTCCCCCTTTTCCTTTTTGCTTTATTCCTCCCTTTTCTTTCCCTTTCATTCTTACCTTTCTTTTTCCTTGTCCCTTACCTCCCTCCTTTTTCCCTTTGTTCCCCCATCTTTCTTTATATCTTTTAGTTTCCTTTCCTTGTTTCTTCTTCGTATCTTCGTGTATCATTCTCTCTCCAGTTCCCTTTATCCCACCCTCTGTCCCCTTCCCCTCCTTACGTTTTCCTCCTTCCCTTCCATACATTTCCTCCTTCCCCCTCCCATCTCCCCCTCCCCCTCACATCTCCCTCTCCCCCTCCCCTCCGTTACGGTAGCTGGCAAGCGACCCACTTCACACAACCACGGGTTAAACACGGTCGATCCACTCAGATACTCTCTCTCTCTCTCTCCCTCTCTCTCTCTCTCTCTCTCTCTCTCTCTCTCTCTCTCTCTCTCATTCTGTTTATTTACTCTTTCCTCTTCTTCCTGTTGCTCTTTTTCTTTTGCCTTTTTTGCGATCTTATTTTTATTCCCCTTTGACATACCTTCACTTTTTTCATTTTTTTTTCCTCGAGTTCTGTTTTATGTAATACTCATTCGCGTTAGTTCTTTCAAAGCTTCATTTCTCGTTCTTTAAGCACTCAGTAAAAGTCTAGTTTCATTTTCTTTTTATTTAACACATGCCTTTTTATTCTCATTCGGCCAGATTTGTTATACTTTTCTTTCTTATTGTTTTACCATCACTTCTCTCTCTCTCTCTCTCTCTCTTTTTCTCTCTCTCTCTCTCGTTGTTTGTCTTTTTTTTTTTTTTATCCTCTTCCTTCTTAATCCTTCGTTTATACTCACACCTTTTCGTTTTTCTTGGTTTATTCCTTCGCGTGATTTTACGTGCGTGTGGTGAGGCAAAGGCATTGATGGATGGAGTTCTTGTGTGTACTTTTGTTGGTCACCAGGCTAAGGCAGGGTGAGGCAGCGTAAGGTAGGGGGAGGCAAGATGAGGCAGGGTGAGGCATGGAAGGGCAAAATGAGGTAGGATAAGTGGTGAGGCAGTAAGGCACGATGAGACCGGGTGAGGTAGTGTAAGGCAAGGTGAGTCAGGGTAAGGAAAGATGAAGCAGAATAAGGCAAGGTGAGGTAGGATAAGGCAGGGTGAGGTAGGGTAAGGCAAGACAAAGCAGAGTAAGGCAGGGTGAGGTAGGGTAAGGCAAGATGAAGCAAAACAAGGCAAGGTGAGGCAAGTTAATTCAAAATGGTGTGGCTTATGATGCAGGGTAAAGTTGGGTAATGGTAAATGAGGCAGGCTGTCAGGATGGGGTAAGGTAAGACAGGTAAAGCAAAAGGTAAGGCACAGTGACGAGACGAAGTGAGGCAGGGTAAGGCAAAGTGAGGAGACAAAGTGAGGCAGGGTAAGGAAAAGTGAGGAGACTAAGTGAGGCAGGATAAGACAAAGTGAGGCAGGGTAAGGAAAAGTGAAGAGGCAAAGTGAGGCAGGACAAGGCAAAGTGAGGAGACAAAGTGAGGCAGGGTAAGGCAAAGTGAGGCAGGGTAAGGCAAAGTGAGGCAAAGTGAGGCAGGGTAAGGCAAAGTGAGGCAGGGTAAGGCAAAGTGAGGCAGGGTAAGGCAAAGTGAGGCAAAGTGAGGCAGGGTAAGGCAAAGTGAGGCAGGGTAAGGCAAAGTGAGGCAGGGTAAGGCAAAGTGAGGCAGGGTAAGGCAAAGTGAGGCAGGGTAAGGCAAAGTGAGGCAGGGTAAGGCAAAGTGAGGCAGGGTACGGCAAAGTGAGGCAGGGTAAGACAAAATGAGGCAGGATGAGGCAAAGTGAGGCAGGGTGAGGCAAAGTAAGGCAGGATAGGACAAAGTGAGGCAGGGTGAGGCAAAGTGAGACAGGGTGAGACAAAGTGAGGCAGGGTGAGACAAAGTGAGGCAGGGTGAGACAAAGTGAGGCAGGGTGAGACAAAGTGAGGTAGGTTAAGGCAAAAGTGAGGCAGAGTGAGGCAAAGTGAGGCAGGGTGAGACAGTGGGGCAGGGTAAGGCACAGTGAGGCAGGGTGCGACAGGGTGAGGTAGGTCAAGGCAGGGGCGAGGATACAGTTGTTTGGCAGTTTTTATGATGAGGGGCTTGAGGCAGAGGCACCACGTACAGGAAGTGGTGACAGGAGGTGAGGCAGCGGTGGGCCAAGCGTGACAAAAGGTTAGGCAGAGGTGTGGCAGGGGAGGAGTCGAGGCGAGGAAAGGGTGGTGAAAGGTTAGGCAGAGGTGTTGTGGATGTGTGGTAGGTGAGACAGATGTGTGGTAGAGGTGTGGTAGGTGAGGCAGAGGTGAGGTACAGGTTTGGCAGGTGAGGTAGAGGTGTGATTGAGGTGTGGTAGATGAGGCAAAAGTTTGGCGGATGTGTGGTAGTTGTGGTATAGGATTAGGAGGTGAGGCAGGGGTGTTGTTGAGGTGGGCAAGTTATTTGGAGATGTGGTAAGTGAGGCAGAAGTGAAGTAGTCCAGTGTAGAGGTGGCGAAGGTGACGGACGATGTGACAGGAAAGGTACGAGAGGAGAGTCTGGATGGGTAGGTGAGGTGAGGAAAGGTGAAGGTAAGGCAGGAAGGGTGAGTGAGGTGAGGTAGGTGAGTGTATTATTGATTAAACCAGACACGCACATCGCTTGGTTACCTGAGGAGATGTACCCACTGCCACTACCTACATCACTGCCTCACTAACTACCTCATTACCTACCTACACACTGCCTCACTGCTTCACTACCCACTAAAAATCACCTCACTGCATACTTTGTTACCATACTTCCTCAGTACCTTACTCCCTCAGTACCTTCCTACCTCTCTACCTCAATGCTCATTACTTTATTCTCTACCTTTCTCATTCACTATCTCCTGTACTCCTTACCATCTCACTCTTTCACGCATTTTCTACATCACTTGCCACATACTTCACTACCTACCTACCTCACTGCCCCACTCATTGCCTGCCTTACTCCCTACCTGTCTCATTTCTTTCAATTTCCCTCCTGACCTTCCTCTTTCCCTACCTACCTCGTTTCTTTCCTACCTCACTTCCTTTCCTGCTTTCCCACCAACCTACCTTACTACCTTCTTCACCCATATCTGATACTTCACCTCTCTGTTCGCCTCCTTACGTCAGTCATTCATTCAGTAAATTATCCGTAGACTGTTCGGTCGACTACTTATTCATGCGCTTGTATTCATTCACCCACTCACTTGCTCACTCACTCGCTCACTCCTCTCCTTCCTGACTCCCTTTTTTCTTGTACTGCCATTCTTGTGTTCGATTATCTTTCACTTTCTTACCCTTGACCTCACATTGCACACAGTCATGTTCTTTCTCATTCATCTGCCCACTGATTTACTTTCTCTCTCTCTCTCTCTCTCTCTCTCTCTCTCTCTCTCTCTCTCTCTCTCTCTCTCTCTCTCTCTCTCTCTCTCTCTCTCTCTCTCTCTCTCTCTCGTCATTCTTCATTATGTCGCCTAACCTCAACTTTGTCCCACCTCTTTTCCCCTCAATTCTTGTGACCTAACTCCTCTGTTTATTTAACTTCTTTTACGTCAGATTGGATTCATGTTTGTACTTTCCTCTGTATCCCATTACACATATAATAATCTATTCTTCCTCAGCCAGAGAACGCCTTTGTGTGTGTGTGTGTGTGTGTGTGTGTGTGTGTGTGTGTGTGTGTGTGTGTGTGTGTGTGTGTGTGTGTGTGTGTGTGTGTGTGTGTGTAGATATAAACAGACATATAAACAAATAGTTATTTTACTGTCTCCTAAGGATTTTACTCTACTTAGAACGGATTAATTCGTACTAGAAGAATTACATATAACCTTCAATAACTACTTAAATTCAAGAGATCATTATCGGGCTAAATGAAATAGTCTAGAGTTAGCAAGAATGTAGCATGACAAGCCCGTTATTGGCCACACAAAGGTAAAGGAACGAGAGCAAAGGAATAGTAGGGACGGACTACAGTTTTGATGGATGATGGAACTGGGGTAGGAAAGTATTTTTTGTGGAAATGTGTGTTACTGATTTCATGGTTAGGGTGTAGTGAAGGTTTATGCCTAAATTTACACTAGAAATGAAAAGACTGGAGAGGGTAAAGAAGTGGGTGTCAGCGATAAAGAAATTGGTGCGAGTAGCTGGAATTTTGGTGGGAATGGGGAGAGACTAATGAGGGTATATCCTGTGAAGTTGGCTGCTGTAGAGTTAAGGGTTTGGGCGCAGGGATGGTTTATTTCAAAGTTCTCTCTAACAAGAAGATAAGACAGCGTTGGTCACACTTACCTGGAGTTTTGTAACGCAGGTATAAAGGTGTCACCGTATGAATGGGGTTAATTTCTCCTTACTCTCTCTCTCTCTCTCTCTCTCTCTCTCTCTCTCTCTCTCTCTCTCTCTCTCTCTCTCTCTCTCTCACCATTCCTACCCACCCACTGTACTATCTTCCCCAGCCCTTTTCTTTCATCCATGTCCCCCTGTCTTACATTGTTTTCTATCCCCTCACTTCCTTTCCCCAGATTCACCTTCCCTTTAATACTCAAATGGAAACTCATCTCTCCTTACCCCACTATTTCCCCCCATTACCTCACTGTTTCCCCTCCTCACCTCACAGTTTCCCCTCATCACTTCACTTTCCCCTCATCACCTCACTGTTTCCCCTCATCACCTCACTGTTTCCCCTCATCACCTCACTGTTTCCCCTCATCACCTTACTGTTTCCCCTCCTCATCTCAGTTTCCTCTCATCATATCATTGTTTCCCCTCATCAACTCATATCCCATCTCTTCTCTCCTTCATCCCCTCGTCTCTCTCTCATCACATCTCGCTTCACCTCTCGCTTATGCCAATATGTCCTTTTTATTTTATGATCTTTGTAATTATTCACTGTAGTAACATGTAAATTGTAGCCCAAATTACTCTTACAACTAGCTGGGAGGAATCTCAACGAGATAACTCCTCCATTATTGGCCACCCATGTAGTCATCATTTACTGACGCTGCCTCCTCACAGGATGAGGAAGGGGTGTCCAATAAACTACCCCTACGGGGTCAGATTCAATTTCTCGTAGCCTTTACGTCCTCCACCTCCTCCTCTCCTCCTTTATCACCTTCTTCCAGCTCTACCCTTCCCCTCCTTTCTCCCCTCCCCTCCCCTCCTTTACCTCTCCCCTCCCTCCCCTCCCCTCCCCTCCCCTCCCCTCCTTTACCTCTCCCCTCCCCTCCATTCACCCTCCCCTCCCTCCCCTCCCCTCCCCTCCTTTATTCCCTCCCTTCGCCCACTCACACCATTCCTGTCCCTCCCCCCTCTCCCTTCCCTTCATCCCTCACTTCCTCTCACCTCTCCACACCCCTCTTTTTACTATTCAGCTTTCCTAACCACCCCACGCTCCTACTTTCACGGCTCACTTCCTCTCACTCTTTCCCTCTCCTTCATATCCCCTCCCCCCCACCCCATCCTTTCCCTCTCCTCACCTCCTTTCACCTTTACCCTTCACCCCTCTCACCCCTGCCTCAATCACCTTGCTTCACCCCTTCTGACTCCTTCCTTCCTTCCTTTCCTTGCATCACCTCTCACCTCTTTCTTCTTCATTCCTCTCACCTTGAACCCCCTCCTCACCTCGTCCAGCCTTTTCCTTACCCTCCAGTCAGCCCTGCCTTCCCCACCGCTACCCCTCACTACCTGTCATCTTTCCCTCCCTCTTACATCTCCTCAGCTTCTTTTACCTTTTCCATTCCTCCTCCTTCCTGTTTCTTCCTCACCCTCTCCTGCCCTTATCCTCTTCCTCTCACCCTCTCCCTCTCCCTCTTCTCTCCTCCATACCCTTTCCCCCCTCACACCCTCTCCCCCTTACACAGTCACCCCCTTCACACCCTCTCCCCCTTACACAGTCACCCCCCTCACACCCTCTCCCCTTCACACCCTCTTCCCCTCACACCCTCCTCCCCTCACACCCTCTCCCCTTCACACCGTCTTCCCCTCACACCCTCCTCCCCTCACACCCTCTCCCCTTCACACCCTCTTCCCCTCACACTCTCCTCCCCTCACACCCTCTCCCCTTCACACCCTCTTCCCCTCACACCCTCTCCCCCTCACACCCTCTCCATCTCACACCCTCTCTCCTTCACACCCTCTCCCCTTCACACCCTCTCCCCCTCATACCCTCTCCCCATCACACCTCTTCCCCTCACACCGCCTCCCCCTTACAAACCCTCCCCTCACAAACCTCCCCCTCACCTCGCTTCACCTCCCCTCAAGTCTCTTGCTTCTTCTGCAACTCCACCACCACCAAAGTTTCTTTATCTTCATTCCCGCTGTTTTATTCATCTCTCTCTCTCTCTCTCTCTCTCTCTCTCTCTCTCTCTCTCTCTCTCTCTCTCTCTCTCTCTCTCTCATATATAAGATACACACACACACACACACACACACACACAAATAGATATATATATATATATATATATATATATATATATATATATATATATATATATATAATGCTGGCGTTTACGTGTTTTACAATTGCTCCTTCCTTTCGTTTAAATATTTTACATACTTTCACTTCGTTTGTACATTTTGCCTCTGACTTCCAGTTCTTCCCTGTAATTTTCTTTCCAGCATTATTCGTTGCTTTGCCTTTCTTGTTTTTTCTCGTTCATTTACTCCCCTCCCTCCACTTCCTCCCTTCCGTCCCTAGCTTTCGTTGCCTTCAGTACTTATTCTCCTGTTCGCTGACTCTCATTGCTTTCATTACTTCTTCCATTCACTTACTCCCTGTCCTTCGCTACCTCCCTTTCCTCTCACCTACTTTCTTCCTTATCCTCCCTTTCACTTTGTTCCCTCCACCTTACTTTGTTCCCACTCCTCATTTCCTCTTCCATTCCCTCACTTTCTGTCGCCTTCCATCACTTTCCACAAAGACTAATACCATCTGTCCACATTCCTCCTCCCTTTCAGTGCTTCTCCCATCTCTCTTTCCTTGATCTGCTCCCTTCCTCTCTCTTGTACTCTCCTTCCTTGACCTCCTCCTCCCATCTTCTCTCACTTTTCTTTATTGACCTCCTGCCACCAGTCTCTTTGTTTCACTTACCATTCTTCCTTAATCTACACTACCTCTCTCACTCGCTCTTCTTTCTTGACCTCTTCTCTTCCTCTCCCTCACTTACTCAGCTCTCGTGGCCTCTCTCCCTCTCACTCGTTCACCCTCCTGTTGTCTGATCCCTCTCTCTCCCCCCCCTCTCTCCCTGAAACACACACACACACACACACACACACACTCTCTCTCTCTCTCTCTCTCTCTCTTCTTGACCTGCTCCTCCCCCATCTCTCTCACTCGCTCTGCCTTTGCTTTGCCATCGTGTGCCTGTGCCTCCGCCTGAGAGTGCATGCCTGATGAGTGCCTTTGTGTGGCCTGGCTGCCTGCGCCCTGTAATCAACCACACTGTTTCTCTCTCTCTCTCTCTCTCTCTCTCTCTCTCTCTCTCTCTCTCTCTCTCTCTCTCTCTCTCTCTCTCTCTCTCATGCACGCAAGCACACAATGAAAGCTGCTATAGCGTTGACAGTGGCAGCAGGTGTGTGGAATTACATCACCCACACCCATACGAGTTCGTCCATGTATTTATTTATATCTGCGTCGCATACGAAACCAGTGCAAACTTATCTTGTTATCGCTGGAGAAAACTTAGGCATTTTCAGATTATCCAACACATTGTTTTTTCTCCACGCTCATTTTTTACCCCCAAACGCTTTTACTTCAAGAAGAAACTTTGAATAAGACTCTTACACTCAAACAACTAATCCAGCAAACCACGTTATGATTGGGCATAACTTCCTGGCTGAGCCCCACTACACACCAACATTCCATGCCCTCCCACTCACTCATTCCTTTGCATACCTCGTTCATTACTTTACTACTGTGTTGACGGTTTCATGGCGCGAAACAGGTCACGCGGCACGGTCATTGAACTTTTTTTTTTTTTTTATAGCAGCCACATTCTTCTTTGTCATATAATGTTGGTCTTTCATTATTGCAGTACTCAGTCGTGTTTGCGTGAAATTCTGAGCCTTACTTATGAGGTAAGGATGAGTCTTCTTGTTTGCTGGTCATATCAACCCTTCAAACTGACAACACATGCCATCACCTGAGCTGAAAAGGATGAGGGATATTGGTCAGGTTAAAAACAAAGGTATTAGATGTGTTGGAAATCATAGTGTCATTCCTCTGCCTGGGCCGAGCTGGTGTTGTGGTGTTGTCAGTGAGTGAAGGTGTGTACTGCTATTGTGGTGGTTATGGTGTGTTGACGCCTTGATACAGCTGCTGTCTTGAAGGGGACACTTACTGCAACGGTCATCATAATACTGTGAGGAACATGACGCTCACGAGGACCATGGGAGTAATAATGCAAGTCTCTCTCTCTCTCTCTCTCTCTCTCTCTCTCTCTCTCTCTCTCTCTCTCTCTCCACACACACACACACACACACACACACACACACACACACACACACGGTATATCCTCACAACAACAGACACATCTTCTGTATGTGTGTATCATTCTTCCATTTAAACAGTTCATGGCATTGCAAAGCTAGGACACACTACTTGCAAACCTGACACAGCCAACGTACCTGCCACCAGTCATATCCCTCTGTATACACCCCCAGCCACCCCCACCCCCCACCCTGCCCACGATCGCTTGGTGGTGTGGGGTGCAGCGTTCCCGGCAGGTCTTGTGTTGTGTTGTGTTGTGATGTGACAGGACATATTACAGTAGCATCCAGGAAGTCATCGCTCTCACTCTCTCCTATTTTGGTTTCCCACCACCTCTCCCACGTTGCCGTGTGTGCGTGTGTGTGTGTGTGTGTGTGTGTGTGTGTGTGTGTGTGTGTGTGTGTGTGTGTGTGTGTGTGTGTGTGTGTGTGTGTGTGTGTGTGTGTGTGTGAGGTGGGTTTCTGTTTCCGTCCAAACTGTATGGTATGGCGATAATAAACACAGGTTTTGTATGCAGGCATACGTCTACCTTCTGTAGTGTTGTAGGTGTGGCGGTACGGTTGTGGCGAGGTAAGTAGGTTAAGATACATATTTAGGGTGTAACCGTTGTGTAGGTGGTACTGTATTGATGCCGATGTACAGGCGGTGTCGTTGTGCCGATGCATGTAGGTTTTGGTGTGGTTGTGTTGTGTATATAGAGTGTTGTGAGAGGTACGTAGTGGGTGTGGTTGAGGAGAGGTTATAATGTTTTGGTATAGTGTGTTAGATGTGTAGGGGGTACTGTGGCGGTGTGCATATGATGTTTGGTTATAGTGAGACGCGAATTATAGTGTGTAGTGTTGTGTGTCAGGTGTGTATGATATGTGGAGGGCCTGAGGTATGTGTCGTGTGTAATTTGTATTGTGATTAGATGTGTTGATATAAGGACTGCAACCGATCTATGTAATAATGTGTGCAGGGCTTTGGGAATGGATGTGAATGTGGAACGGCGTGTGATGAGAAGGTGGAGAATGCTGCGAGGGGAGAGCGGTGGTTAGTTGGTGGGTGGTTGAAGGTTGTGTATGATGGAGTGTGTAGTGAATGGCATTTCGATAAGGGAGAGAGAGAGAGAGAGAGAGAGAGAGAGAGAGAGAGAGAGAGGAGATGAGGGAAAAGAAGTTATGGAGAGAAAAGGATAGAGAGAAGAAAGAGAATAAGAGAGGGAGGGAAAGGGGAAGGAATGGGGGAAAGAAAGAGGAGAAAATGAGAGAGAAGGAGAGGGAGAGGGGAAAGAGAGGGAGGTGAGGAGAAGGAGGGAGGAGAGGGTAGGGGTAAAAGGAGAGGGGAGAGAGGGGGAAGGGAAAAGAGGGAGAGGGTACGGGTAAAGAAGTGGGGGAGAGGACAGACTTAGAAACTATCTATCTATCTATCTATATACCTAGGCTGCTTCCCCCAAGGAAAGGGAGGTAGCCGAGACAGGACGACTCACTCTCCATTTACTCATCCATTCAAACACATTCATTCGCATCTTAGCCCCAAAGGGGAGAACGGACAGATCCTCACCGCATCACACCGCACAAGGGTCAACTGCGCAATGCAAGCAGTGACATCCAAAGCAGGGCCGGACAGCAGAACTGGTTTACCCCTGCCACATCATAACAGACCCATCCCCTTACCCGCACCTGACCTGACTAGCTGATCAGACCAAATGCGGGAGAATATCCCCTCAGGGCTGCGTCATCACTTATTCATTCACAATTTCTCTCCATTTATTTCTGTCACGCACAGCCACTCTTCCTTGCTCAACAGACATCCCTCTCGCATCCAGCGCTCTCTTCACACTGTCCATCCATCCTATTCGTGGTCTTCCTCTCAGTCTTACACCTCTCACATCAGATCTAGTTATCTTTTTCACCAATCGCTCATTATCCATTCTCTCCATATGCCCAAACCATTGCAACACCCTCTGCTCAACTCTACCAGCCATCTCCCGAACAACTCCAGTTCTCCTTCGCACTTCATCATTTCGCACTCGATCCATACGCGTCACTCCACACATACTCCTCAGACATCTCATCTCCATTACATTCAAACTTTTCCTCTCTGCTACACCCATATTCCATGTTTCAGCCCCATATAACGCAGTCGGTACCACAACACCCTCATACAGCCTTCTCTTTACATCCATTCTAAGCGGACGACATTTAAACACTTTTTTCATTCCTCCCAGCACCTTTCCTACTTCATTTATTCTAAACTTCACTTCTGCATCTATTCTTCCATCCACAGCAACATGTGACCCTAGATATTTAAAACAATCTACCTCCTCAAGCAACTCACCATTCAAAACTATATTCATCCCCCTACCATCTATCAACCTCGTACACTTCATCACTTTACTCTTATTCTCATTTACTTTCAATTTCCTCCTTTCACACACCCTTCCAAACTCCTCTACCAACTGTCTCAATCTCTCCTCTGAATCAGTCACCAGTGCAGTATCATCTGCAAACAGCAGCTGCTTCAGATTCCACTCTCCTCCATCAACATTTACCAGACTCAGACCACCTAAAACTCTTGCATTCACCTCCCTTACAACACCATCCATGTAAATATTAAACAACCAAGGCGACATCACACATCCCTGTCGCAGCCCCACTCTCACTGGAAACCGATCACTCACAGCATTTCCCACTCTTACACACGCTCTACTATTTACATAAAAACTTTTCACCCCTTTTAGTAACCTACCATCAAGTCCATACAATCTTAAAACAGTCCACAAAGCCTCCCTATCAATTCTATCATACGCTTTCTCTAAATCCATAAATGCCCAAAACACATCCTTGCCTTTCGCTAAATACTTTTCACACACTTGTCTCACAGCAAACACCTGATCAACGCATCCCCTCCCTCTCCTAAAGCCACATTGCTCATCACTAATCACTTCCTCTGTACCCTCTCTAACTCTCATAATTAACACTCTACCATACACTTTACCAACAACACTCAACAGACTTATACCCCTAAAGCTAGTACATTCATACTTATCACCCTTGCCTTTATACAACGGGACCACACAAGCACTTGCCCAGTCAATTGGCACCATACCTTTCTCAAAGCACACATTCAATAATCTTACTAACCAGTCAACAATAGTCACTCCACCACCTTTCAGGTATTCCACAGCACACCCATCCATACCTGCAGCTTTCCCTGTTTTCATATCCTTTACTGCCTTCTCCACTTCCTCCTTCGTGATCAAAGAATCATTCAACTCTCCCAACACATTTATTCCTTGCACCCTTCTATCTGCCACAATCTCAGCCACCCTTTCCTCCTCTACATTTAACAATCTTTCAAAATACTCTGCCCATCTCTTCCTTACTGCATCCATCTCAATTAACATCCTTCCATCCTCTGCTTTTACTCGTTCTTCCTTCCCAGACTCTCCCTTTCGCACCCTTTTCACCTCCTTCCAAAACATTTTCTTATTCTGTTGAAAATTCTCTGTCAGCCGCCTACCCCACCTCTCATCTGCTGCCACTTTAGCGTCACGCACAGCCCTTCTCGCTCTATTCCTCTTTTCCTTATACCTTTCATATGACATCTCATCCTTCCTCTGCAGCCACACTTCATATGCACGTCTCTTCTCAGCCACAGCCATACTTACTTCCTCGCACCACCATTCACTTCCTTTTCGTACACCACCACCCACACGTCTCACACCACACACCTCTTCTGCATGCCCCACCACAACACTCTTAAACAACTGCCATTCCTCCTCCACACTGCCATTTTCCCCTTCTTTCACTGCGTTCCACTCATCTTTCAATTTCTCCTGATACTCTATCTTTTTCTCTCTTTTATCCAACTCACTCACTTTCAAAACCTCCCTGCCACACCTAACCCTCCTAGCTCTCACCCATCTCTTACCTACTCTTAACTTTCCCTCCACCAGGTAGTGGTCAGACATACCTCCACCCTCCTCTCTCAGAACTCTCACATCCAACAATCTTCCTATTACATTCCTAGACACAACCACATAGTCCATCAAGGCTCTATCAACAACCCTTCCACCCTCCTGTCTCACCCATGTATACTTATAAATATCTTTCTTCTCAAACAGCGTATTCCCAATCACCATCTCTCGCTCAACACACATCGCTATCATTCGTTCCCCATTTTCATTTCTTCCAGGCACTTAGAAACAGACACACAAAATGGACACAGACACTCTTCGACAAAACAAGACAGAGGGCAAGGGTAAAAGCAGAAAAGCGGAGAGAACATGTTACCTCCCAGGATGTGTGTCTCTGTATGTGTGTGTGTGTGTGTGTGTGAGAGAGAGAGAGAGAGAGAGCGGGGGGGGGGGGTGCGTGTGTAATGGTGGTAAATTCAGCGAGGCTACCGAGTTCCACACTACCATAAGACCTGGGGTGGGATGTTCGAAAGCTCGTAGCGGCTGCTAAGATCATCGTAGCAGGTACGACAATCATTGCGCGCTCGTAAACCGCTAAGGTGTATGTTTAATCAAATTTTACGATGCTCCATCCGCCATATTTGCTCATAGCGCTACGATTTCTGACAAGCACCCTTAAGCTGATCGTCGGGTCGTACAGTGGATGTTTCTCTAATAATCAAACTCTCTCAAGTAATGCTGAGTTTGTTTATTTACCATTTTCTGTGAACGAAGATGGAGTTACAAGTGGTTTTACAGGTAGAACTGGCAGTACGAAGAGCGATGAGACGTGAAAGGAACTACAGAGACAGATTGGCTCCAGTTGCTTACAATGACGAACATTTGTTGAGATACTATAGGTTTCCCAGACAAGAACTCCTTCATTGGTGTGCAAGAGTTGAACCACTAGTTGGACCAGCGACAAGAAGATCCCGTGCTGTGCAATGTCATTTGCAGGTGTTAATGACATTCAGATTTTATGCAAGTGGCTCATTTCAGAGTGTGTTGGCAGACACATTCGGCTTAACACAGGGATGTGTGAGCAGAATAATTAACAGAGTGACACATGTGTTGTACAGAATATATCTTAGGGAAGTTAAGATGCCAAGAGGTAAGCAAAGAAGGGGAATTTTTCGTTTCTACTGCTTACACCTATAAAAATGCAGACCGATGTACTGTTCATTAAAACATGGTTTAACTTTGTGGGATCGTAATAGTACAGTCTGAAGCCAATGATTTATTGTTTATTCAAGTAAAAGGGTCTCAGTATGCATGTCGATATTTTCAAAATTATCAATATGTTTCGTTAATATCTCGTCCCATGCCGTTTGTCTTGTCAGCAGTCACTTTGACGCTAAACCTTTCCCTCAGCACTGTCTGTCTGTCGAGCCAACCCTGTATTAGCGCCATCATCTCCTCATCTGTAAAATTTGCTCGTCGAATTCGTTTGGTTGGGGGCTCATCACTTGCCATGTCTCAGATGTCTTGGGATGAATACCGTAGTTGCTTGAGTTTTTTTTTTTTTTTTTTTTAATGCGAGGAAGAAGGAACCAAAGGCCATGAGCCCGCAGTAACAGTTCCCTCCAAGAGAAAAACAAAATACAATAGAGAGCCAAATTCAAGATCCGATCATTTTGAGATGCCTGGACACACTACGTTTGAAAGACTGGAGATCATAGGCAGCAGGAAATACAGACAGAGGGAGACAGTTCCAGAGCCGACCTGTTGCATAAATGAAAGACTGGGAGTAACGGTTAACTCCTGCATTAGAGAGTTGGACAGAAAAGGGATGAGAGTTTGCTGCCAGACGGGTGCTACGCGCCCGTCGTAGAGGTGGAGGAATGCAAGCAGACAGTTCAGAGGAGCAGTGACCATTAAAGTAGCGATAGAAAAGAGATAAAGATGCAACAGTGCGGTGAAGAGACAGAGGTTGAAGGGAGTCAGTAAGAGGAGGAGTGTTAATGAGACGAAAAGCCTTTGACTCCACCCTATTGAGAAGAGCTGTATGTGGGGAGCCTCCCCACACATGAGAGTTGTACTCCACACAGGGGCGGATAAAACCCCTGTATAGAGTCAACAATTGTGCAGGGGTAAAGAAAGAGCGGAGTTGGCTTAGCACACCCAATCTCTTGGAAGCAGATTTTACAAGAGATGTAATATGATCTTTCCAAGATAAGTCCCGAGTAAATGAAACCCCAAGCATGTTCAAGGATGATGCAGGATTAAGCTGAATATTTTTAAACATTAGTGGGTATACCTGTGGAAGATTTTGTCTGGTTGATAGGTGTAAGAACTGAGTCTTAGATGCATTAAAGACAACCATATTATTTTTACCCCAGTCAGAGATATGAGCCAAGTCAGACATTAGGTGTGCCATAGCCTCATCCCTTGTTTCTTGAAGTAACTGTTGAGATGGGCGTTGCGGGAACCGAATGGAAAGGTGAAGGGTGGAGTCATCAGCGTATGAGTGGATAGGGTTAGATGTACAGCTTAAAAGATCATTGATGAATAAAAGGAAGAGAGTTGGTGATAGGACAGAGCCCTGAGGAACACCACTGTTGATAGATCTAGGAGAAGAACGATGGCCGTCTACAACAGCGGCTATAGAACGACCAGAAAGGAAGCTAGCGATGAAGGCACAGATAGAAGGATAGAAACCGTAGGAGGGCAGTTTGGAAATTAAAGATTTATGCCAGACTCGATCGAAAGCCTTTGAGATGTCAAGTGCAATGGCAAAGCTTTCGCCAAAGTCCCGAAAGGAGGATGACCAGGAGTCTGAAAGGTAGGTGAGAAGATCGCCAGTGGAGCGTCCCTAACGGAACCCATACTGACGATCGGAAAGAAGGTTGTGATAGGAAAGATGCCTTAAAATTTTTCTATTAAGAATTGACTCGAAAACTTTTGAAATACAGGACGTTAAAGCAATTGGACGATAGTTGGAGGGTTGGGAGTGGTCACCCTTCTTTGGGACTGGCTGAATGAGAGCAAACTTCCAGCAAGAAGGAAAGGTACAAGTTGACAGACAAAGACGAAAGAGTTTGCCTAGGCAGGGTGTAAGCACAGAAGCACAGTTCTTGAGAACAACAGGAGGGACCCCATCAGGCCCATATGCCTTGTTAGTACTGAGGCCAGTGATGGCAGAAAATACATCAACTGAAGAAATTTTAATGTCAGCCATGAGGAAGTCAGAGGGGGGAGGTGATGGAGGAACAGCACCGGAATCGTCTAAGGTGGAATTGGAGGAGAAAGTCTGTGCGAAGAGATCTGCTTTATCAGTAGAAGAAATAGCTACAGAACCATCAGAGTAGAAAAGAGGAGGGAAGGATGATGAGGTAAAGTTGTTAGAAAGATTTTTGGCAAGGTGCCAGAAGGAGCGGGAAGAATTCGAGTTGGAGAGTTGAGAGCATTTAGTATGGATGAAATTATTTTTAGTAGAGCGAAGAACAGACTTAGCACGATTCCGGGCAGAAACGTAAAGATTATGTGATTCAGGGGTGGGTTGGCTCCGGTACCTTTTGTAGGCCTTCTCCTTGTTGCGGACAGCATTAGAACAAGCGTGATGTAATGGCGTGCTTGGGGGCGTGTATTTGTATACATTATGAAAGTGCATTATGATTGGCTCACAATCTTTCAAGGTTTATGAAATCTCTCTTCTGATTGGCCCAGCGACAATCAGCTGGGTTGCATTATGAACAATAGGAACGGAACGGAACGGGTTTTACGATCGCATCATCGTGAGCTACGAGGGTTGTCGCGAGCGTTAGAAGATACACCTTAGCGGTTGTCGTACCTCACGATCAAATATGGCCGCTACAAGCGCGTTACGATGATCATAGCGGGGTCTAGCAACGATGTTCTGAACATACCAGCCCTGTACTGCAGGCCCCCCTCTCTCCCCCCTCCCTCCTTCTACCCCCATCCCTCCTCCCCCCATCCTTCTACTTCCCATCCTTCTTCTCCCATCCCTTTATCTCCTCTTCCCTTACCCCTCTACTTCCTCTTCCTCCCATCCTTCTACTTCCCATCCCTCATCCCCCATTTCTCTAACACTGTACCTTCTACCCTCCCATCCCCATAGCACTTTCCCCCATTCCCCTCCCTTCCCTCATCCCTCTCCCACCCATCTTTCTCTTATCCACCGCTTCTTCTTTTCCTTCCACTTTGTTCCTCCCTCATTTCTCCCATTCGTTCATGTTCCTTCCATTTTCTCTTTCCATTCTTTCTTCCCATTTGTTTTACTTTCCTTTTCCTTTGTCTTTCCTCCCTTTTCCATTCTCTTGTCTTTTCCTCTCTCCCTCATTTTTTGATTTTGTCTTCTACTCACACTCTCCTCCCGTTCTCTTCCTTTCTTCCTAACTTCCTTGTGCATTCTCATTCCTCGTTTTTCTTCCTTTCTGACCCCACCCCTATTCTGCTCTCTCTCTCTCTCTCTCTCTCTCTCTCTCTCTCTCTCTCTCTCTCTCTCTCTCTCTCTCTCTCTCGTTTGCATTGTTTTTATCTTTTTCCCCTTCTGCCTTCCTCTCACCTTTGCCTTATTGCTCTTGTATTTCAGCCTATTATTTTTCATATGTTCTCCACCATTATTCATCCCCCTCGCTTCCTCCTCGCCTCTTCCTGTCTCTTCCTTTCACCTTGTCGTGCTTTCCATTTCTTCTCCAACTTCCTCTTCCTCCTCCCCGTCCCCCCATCTCATACTCTCCCGTCTCGCGCCAACATGCATTCACTTCTCTTTTCCCTTTCTCTTCGATTTTATGTTCCGTCTTTTACTTTATTTCCCGTCTCTTCCCTTTTCTTTTCCTCCCCCATCCCATTCTCGCGTCAGTTATCATCCACTACAGCAACACCACACCACACTGTAGTATACCACACCGCATCACACCACACCACCGCACTACACAGCATACCACTCTCCACCATACCTTAAACCTTTTTACCTGCGGCGATTGCCAGCAGGTCAGTGAGTGACCAGCCTTCTTCTTCTTCCTCCTCTTCTGCCTTTGGAGGCTTTATTAAAAGGAGGCCTTTGGAGACATAAGACTGGTACCATATTTGGTAATTTGACATGTAGAATCCAATTCTGCCATCGGCTTACGCTTGAGGTGGCGCCATATGGTGACAACTTTAGTACAAGTGAGTTATTTAAGCCTGTTGAGACAAAAGTGGTCCCATATTTGGTTATCTGACATGGAGAATCCAAACTTGCTGTCAGCTGACACCTATGGTGGCGCCATCTAGTAGCAGCTTTAGTAAAAGTTCTTCATTTAAGCCCATTGTGACATAAATTTGGTCCGATATAAGGTTATTTGACATGGAGGATCCAAATTTACTGTCAGCTGACGCCTGTGGTTAAGTTACCGTTAAGGCTAGTTACTTTTTACAGCAAAGTGTTTCAAACAAGAGTCTAGCAGCAGGTCCGAGAGCAATTCTACTCTTGTTTGCACTGCACTACACCGCATACGTAGCACACACTACCACCACTACCCCACCCAGTCACCAACATCACATCGCATTTAGCAGTACCCCCTCCCTGTACATACACAGCACCTCAGCAGCGCAGCACACTATCGACCCCTATCATCATCATCATCATCATCATCAACATTATCATCACTGTCATTAACAACAGCAGCAGTAGCAGTAGCTGGGGTAGTATCAACACATAGCAGCGTGCGAAGAGGAGTCACGTAATGGTGCAATATATTGATGTGGCAAACAACACTGGGGACGCACACATCACGTGCCCTTCTTGTTACTTGTTCACCCGCCTGATTAAATGATTCAGCGGGTGTGTCAACGGGGTTGAATAGGGAAGAGAAATGAGTTGAGTGTCTTGATAACACAGTGTCGTTCTTGGTGAGGCCCAGGTTCCGAGAGAAGAAACTGGTGGACTGCAGGTCGAAGTTCTTCGTTGTCCCTTGTACAGTATGATGGATAGAAAACAGAGTTGAGGGACGTTTATATAATCGGTCATTGAAGACACCTCGTTATATCGGTCACACCGTGTGAAGACGCACCCCTCCACCACCCATAGCACCGTGAGATGTTCAGATGGAAGACTTACACCCATAATGAAAAAAAGTAGAGACAACTTTTCTAGGTGTGAGTTATGAGTTGCCTTTCCCAATTATGAGCAGGCGCCTACGGGTATAGATATACTAGACAGGTCTCCGTAATGAAATCTGTGGGTCTAGAGCCTTGTGCCCGTAAAGGAACAAAGTAAAATTTGGGGTTACCTATTTTTTTTTTTTTTTCGTCCAATAGCAATCAAAATTTCAAACACAAAACTTAAATGGGTCATTTGTCGAACCGGAAACGATAAATGACAGTCGGTCTACCAAGTGTATAAGTCTGCAGTTATTTTTGCCAAAATCATCCCCACACAGTACAAAGCCCAGGGAATCCCAGCAGTATTCAGAACGTGTACAGGGTTAGAGGTGCAGCGGTACACTTGGCGTTTCTTCCTTAATTGACAGTGACTAGATTGTCGCGTCTGGCCGAGGACGCCGCTGCTGTACCATAAGTGTTAGAGGCCATTCCCTAGCTGTATGAATATCTAGAAGCAGCCACAGTACAATGAAAGTGTCCGGCGGTAGTCAAAGCAAAGTATAAACATCTGGTGGTAGCCACAACAAAACACAGGTGTTAATGGAAGCCAGATAATACCTGCGAATGTCGTCCAGCCACGATGCTTTATGATTCAATGAGTCTTGCAGTTTTGTTTGTTTATATATTACTTGTTTGCTTGTACAGGAAAATTTTTCGGAGGCTAAAACTGGAGCACAATAATTAGGTACTTTACCAAAAATAGACAATCCTACTTCTGTTTTTATGAGTATACTTCATCGTGTAATGTACCCTCTGAAATTTGAAGGTCACTTCTACCCAGCTTTGTACCAAGTGTGGTATAAAAATATTAAATTATTTGGACGTTTACTTTTATTTAAGAACTGCAGAATTTAACTACGTGGGATAAGTCAGAGTTTCGAAGCTCAGATAATTTCATTTCATTTCTTTCTCTTACCTTTGGCCTGTGGGGATTGTGTGCCCTGCGTGCACCAGTACTTGTATTATTTAATTCTCTGTCACGATTTCATTATGTGTTTCTGTTCATCATATTGCTTGAGCCCTGTACACCACCACTTTTTCATTTTGCCCTTTTCCTACAACCCCTCAAGGACTCCACCTCAAGACTCAGTCTGTTCTATCAGTCTGGCACTCAGTACGGTCAGTGGAGCCTCCTCATATCAGTCACCACACCGAACCTTATCAGTTCTTTATCTCCCCATTACTCCCCACTGTCACTTCCATTGCCTTACATTCTTCTCTGTTCTGTCCCTCATGCCTCTCCTAATATGTGACCCATCACTCGTCCTTACCAATTCACATTTCATCCCATCACCCCTCTATATCTTGTTATTACCCCGCACATTACCCATCGCCTCTCTGTCCTGTCATGATCTTATTCTTCACTCCATCACTTCTGTCTGTCATCGCATCATACTTCACCCCATCGCCTCTCTCTCTCTCTCTCTCTCTCTCTCTCTCTCTCTCTCTCTCTCTCTCTCTCTCTCTCTCTCTCTCTCTCTCTCACTTCACTCCATCACGTCACCCCTCTCTGTCCTGTCATCACCACACGCTTCACATCACCCCTCTCTGTCCTGTCATCACCACACGCTTCACATCACCCCTCTCTGTCCTGTCATCACCACACGCTGCACCCCATCACATCACCTCTCTCTGTCCTGTCATCACCACACTCTGCACCCCACCACATTACCCCTCTCTGTTCTGTCATCACCACACGCTGCACCCCACCACATCACCCCTCTCTGTCCTGTCATCACCACACGCTGCACCCCATCACATCAGCCCTCTCTGTTCTGTCATCACCACACGCATCACCCCATCACATCATTCACTATTCAGGTTGCAGGAGTGGCCCGGTTCCGTCAGATGAACACAAACAGGCCACAGTTACATCCACCTTGACCCACCACTTCCCATCATGGCAGATTTTTTTTTTTTTTTCGATTTACCACGTGTTCCTTTTATATTTTAGTGGTTGAGATTATCAGCACGTTTATCCTCCTCACTTTACACTTCTCTCCGTCATCTCTCTCAGTGCCGTCATGTGCAGTGTGCTATACCCTCTTTTCCTAAACGTGGTTGAAAATTGCCATCTTTCCTTGCAAGCTGAGTTATGGCACATTACCATTAGAATATATGGTGCTAATTACAAAGAAGTGCTGTGTAAAAGATGAAGAACCGTGGCATTGTCATTGCCACTGAGCTACTGTACGTCAGGAACTGCAAACGGACGAAATCTGGGCCGAATGAAAGTGAAACAATTAGGGATGGAAACCTAGACCACGTGGGTTTTGTCTAATGAGGGTGGTTTTCTTCTTTATCGTTGTTATGGACCAGAGGCCGTATTAGTAAACTCTGAGCTATGCTGTGTATAAGATATCCTAGTTATGCCCGTACCTTCACTCATGCAGCTACCAAACACTTCACATCAGGCTAACGTGAATAACAGCCTTAAACGGACGATATGATTCATGATGATATCTGTTAGGGAGACAAAAATTGGTTAAAGTCTCTTATGAATACGCCTGCCCAGAGTTTGCTTGTGTTGTGTGGTGGAGGGGCTGTTGTTGAGTTAGGTGTCGTTCTGGTTTATTAGCATTGTCGTCCTTCTCCAACATCTACGGCAGGTTGCAAGGACGTTATCTGTGTCACTTAACTCTTTCACTGCATTAATGTATTTTTGTCTTAATCCTGCTGGTCTCAGACGATATAACACGGCTTAGGATAGATTTGTCGAACGGGATGAGATAGATATAATTATCTTTTCCTTAATCCTTTATGTACAGGAGACCTTCCATAAGCTAAACAAGGTAGTTTGGTGGTGACATTGTATAAACGAAATATGTTATTGGATTAAAGGGGTTTATTTCCCAACTGAGGTACGCACTTTCTTCCTTTTAGAATGAGCGTCAGACTACCCGGTAATCAGTGAGCAATACATTGTGTCAGTCATTCACTTCTCGAAGGAAAAAAATAACATAAATAAGTGGTTTTGCCTTTGCAAGAACAAAGAGCTTTTTTACATAATGAAAGCCGTGGCTGTCCAGGTCTCAATCACGCAAGCAATTACGGAGCATTAGAGAGTAATCAGGGAGAGGATGTAATAATTCATGAGTGTGGATAAGCAGGATTCTGTAATATATTAAGCCCAGGAATCCAGTGACGTTGGTCTTTGTTAATTCTCTGATGCCTCCAGATGATTTTTACTCAGTTCAGGGAAGATGTCTCATAGTGGAGGGGTTGATTAAGGCTATATCTTGCCTATTCAGTTTGGGTTCCTTCATCTGAACAAAACCTTCTGGAAATTACATGAATGAGATACAAAAGACGTCACGGTATTGAAGGGGTTAAATGTTGAGAATTGTTTAATATATGGACTCAAGAGCTACCACACCCATCCACCTGATGGACGAATGTTAAGTTGTATTTTTATCGGTACTTGTGTTAATCCTTTCAGTCCCATGACAATTTTTATTCTCTTTTTGCCATCTATAAACAGTTTTATTTTATTTTTCAATCGGAGATGGTAGGTGTAATTCCTCAGTAACTCATTCACTTCTAGGCTGCTCCTGTATGCTGACTAAAATCGTCTGGATGTAGCAGAAATAAGACAAGAATTACATCGTCGTGTTGAAGGAATGGTGTTGGCAAAAGTTAAGATATACCGTATACAGAGAGAGAGAAACAAGTGTCTTCCCAAAATCTGACGAATACTTGGCGGAAAAATGGAACCATCTGAAACACACACTAGTAGGGATAGGGTTTTCATTGTATTTCGCCATTTGTAAATTTCTTCAGACGGTACTGGGAAGATAGTTATTTCTTGGACTGAACAGTGTCAGTCAAGCGTGTTTAGGAGACTGATGTATTAATTATCGATCAGCCAAGTGGCGACTAAAATCGTCAGGCATTAGCCAGAGGAAAATGAGTAACTCGCCAGCTCAAGTTTAACCCCTTCAGACCAATGGCGGTTTTTCTATAATGTTCTGCCTATATTCAGACAATTACCCCAGGATAAATTTTGCGAACAAGAGGGGTTAGATATAGCCATCACTTACCCTTTCACTAACAAGTTCCTGAGTGAAATCGTCTGGAATTACCAGGAATATAACATTTCGTACAGGGCTGCAGGAGTTAAAGGTTAAGGATGACGTAACTCTATGTTGTTATTCACTGAAAGTTGAACTTCTGTTACCACATTGTTATGTAACATGTTTGTACGTTATGCACCAAGTGTAATGTTACATGTTCCTCCATTGTAAGTTATATAGTAAAATGTACGTTTAGACATCCAGAAAAAATTAACGCGTACAGGCACGTATTTTTGCTCATGGTATTGCTCCCACGTATCTAATATACAGTCTTCGCCTGCAGTTGGTGTGATTACTTTCAAGAGATTATGAGTTTCTTCCTCACGACAGTCATAGAGTTTCAGGAAGATAAATGTATTTTTTAGAGTTGTTAGTGGCGCTGCAAGTCTTGTGTTTCCTATACCCTCGCCACTTTAACTTGCCTAGAATTGCCATCTCTCCATCTTGAATACTGGACTGTACCCTGACTCTTCCTGGCCTATTCTTACACACGTTGGTTGTGTCTTTTGTACAATTAGTTGTGGTCTTTCCCCCAGCAGGTAACCTCGCGATGGACCAATAGACCTGCTGTTATTTGTACTTCATGCGCATTCCTGTGTATTAATAGAGTAACCCTAGAATGCGATGATAGCCACGAAAACCGTAGTAAAGAATGTAAAACCGCAGTACTGGTATGTCATATTGTGCCACTGAACTACGGTAAATTAGCTGCAAAATGACGGAAGTGCCCAAGTTCAGGTGGACGAACTATAGTCCGTGACCGCTCTTTGTTGACATTTACCTGGGATACCCCCTTGTTGTGTATGCGCGGCTGGATCGTCTAGTCTTCCATATCTAAGATGGCTCCTGCCTGTCTGTTCCACGATAATTTGGTCGTCATCTGGAGCAAGGGCTTGATCTGGAGTGTCTTCATTCTTCTCTGTCACCCAGCCGGTTAGCGTCACCATCCGTGTCACCATTCAGCATCATTATATCCATCACTCAGCTCCATAACTATCTGCAACCAGTCCCATCCATTCGGCACCATCATTCCATCACTCCCCGGCACTCCATCATTCCTCCACAGCTTCGCCATAGAGCCCCAGCATTCCATCACAGCACCATCCACTCCTGTCATTCACTCCGCCACCCCCTGCTGACCAGATGTATATCATTATCTTTCAAACCCAACATCCAGTGCTACATCACTCCTCCAGTCTGTATGTCACTAGGCAGTATGACAAGCATTTACTCATTACATCCCCACCCTCCTTACTCTCACTCTCCCACTCCATTTCATCATACCGTGTCTTCCCCAATCCCCAATCTCATCATCTCATCACATCATCACATCCTGTCACCCTTTCTTCCCTTCACCACCCAAGCTTTTCCCTCTCCATCACCCCCATCACTCCATCACCACATCACTCCATCACCATACTACTCCACCACATCACTCAACTCCATCACCACATCACTCCATCACCCTATCACTTCAACACTCCACCACTTGATCACCCCCACCACTCCATCCCTTCCCCTCTCCATCACTCAACCATCGCCCCACCCCTTCCCCTCTCCATCATCCCATCACTCCATCACCCCATCAGTCCCGCAGGCATCCCGTGTTTTCCGCCAGCGCGTGATTGACTTTTACAGCGGGTAGTGAGGGTTTATGGCGGGTGGGGGGAAGATCCTCATGTTTTCCTCCCAGACGCTGCCACCACGGACGAGGCTGTGGGGAGAACAGCCTGTGGGAGAAGTACTTAGTGGGGTTGCTGTGGGGAGAGGATTTGTGAGATGAGTATGCTGTGAAGGTAATGGCTGGAGAGAAGTATTGGGGACTATCATGTGGGAGACACTTAGGGAAGGAGTATGGAGGGGAGGAGACGGTTGGGGAGGAGTGCGAGAGAGGTTAGCTGTGGGGAGATGTTTGGGTTACTCGTTGTGAGATGAGGGTTGGGGATGGAATGCTGGGGAGAAGAACAGGGTTTCCTTTTAGTAAACGGTTGGGGAGAGTATCGAGCGTATGCCTTGGGTTTGAAAGGGGAGTTTAGGGGAGGTTGGGAGACTTTGGAGAAAATAAGGGATGTTTGCTGTAGGGCAGGGGTTGGGGGAGGGATATAGAAGGGGGTTGACTGGGGCTTTGTTCTGGGGAGATGGTCTAGGGAGGAGTGCGGGGTGGGGGTTGAAGGAAGCTGTGTGGGGATTTTTAGGAAAGTGCGTGCAGAGTTTAGGACGACGATTTTTTTTTTTTTTTTTTTTGTGTGTGTGTGTGTGTGTGTGTGTGTGTGTGTGTGTGTGTGTGTGTGTGTGTGTGTGTGTGTGAGAGAGAGAGAGAGAGAGAGAGAGAGAGAGAGAGAGAGAAACTGTATCACTCCTTCAGCCCTGTAGTCCATTTAAAGGTTGTCTAATGCTCTAAATAGACATCGTTGTGCTGAAAGGGTTAAACGTAGCGGGACAGCATGCTTGGGAATGTGGTCCAGTTCCACTTTACACCCACAATTCGACGATTTTATTCAGCTTGGGATAGACATTTTGAACAGAAAAAATTAGATATAGCCATCAATAACTCCTTCACAGCTAGACCCTAAGTTGAATATAATTGCTTGATGGTAGCTCGGGTCACAAGAAAAATATGTCATCGTGTTGAAGGGGTTACAGAAAGTGTGTAGAGATGTGGGAAATATATGAGGATCAAAGTACAGTATGTATGATGATTTGGGGAAGGTGGTTGGGATTGGAGGGTGTGTGATGTTTGGAAAAGGTGTGTGGAGGTTTGGTGAAGTCCTGTGAGAATTTAAGTAGCCTCTGTATGCTGAGTATGGTGGAAAGGATTGCATATTGGTATGTTAGTGCTCAGATTAACTATCGTATGGCATTAGTGCAAAAAATCGAGAGTCGTGGAGTTTAATTCTTGAGGCATGTGTGTGTGGAGTACATAGAGTGGATAGGATAAGAAATATTGTGATTCGTGAAAGATGTGGAGTAAGAAAGACTGTTGGTGACAGAGTAGAAGATAGTTCTTAGACGTCATGGCCATATGTAGAGAATGGATGTAGATAGCGTGGTGAAGAGTATATTATGTGAGTGAGTTGGAAGGTAATAGGAGGCAAGGTTGGCCATGAAGAAGGTGGATGAATACAGTAAACGAATGTGTAAGGAATTAAGCGAGGTGTGGAAGTTGATGAGGCAGGGGAACCGACAGCTAATTCAGTTGGTAGGATGAATTATGTACTGCGGGTCACATGACAAGGTTTAGCGCCCCCTTTTTAACCTGACAGTCGACCGATGGACCCTACCTGACAGTTTCATGTAAAGCTCATCTGTAAAAAAAAAAAAAAAATGTGCAGCCGGTTAAACCTGTGAGATGGAGCCAGAATTACTTGGGCTTGAGTGGTGTGTGAGTGAGCGTTTGGCCAATATCACTGGGTATGCTGCTGGTAGTTCTTACACATTTGTATCTTTTCTTTGCTTCTGGATATTAAATTCTCATGTGGGGGAGAAAAGTCATGATAATGCTCTTGTTGTAGTTGTTGTTGTTGTAGTTGTTGTTGTTGTAGTTGTTGTTGTAGTTGTTGTTGTTGTAGTTGTTGTTGTTGTAGTTGTTGTAGTTGTTGTTGTTGTAGTTGTTGTTGTTGTAGTTGTTGTTGTTGTAGTTGTTGTTGTAGTTGTTGTTGTTGTTGTAGTAGTAGTTGTTGTAGTAGTAGCTGTTGTTGTAGTTGTTGTTGTGGTTGTAGTTGTTGTTGTTGTTGCTGCTGCTGCTGCTGCTGCTTGCGATGACGATGATGATGATGATGATAATTTTGTACTGCTAAATGGGTTTTCTTTCGTTAGGTAGGTGGGTGGAGTAGCTTATGAAGAAGATGCTTCAGTTAAACACACGACGTAGTTAGGGGGAATGTTTTGCAAATTATTATGAGGTCTGATTAAAGGCAGGAGATGTTGGTGGAGTAGTTGAGGGTGGTATGTTATGCAGGAGAGGGGTTTTTGTGAGGGGGATGGTGGGTAGTACGTCAGGCAGGAATGAGGGTTTTGTGAGGTTGATTTTGGGTTGTAGGAGGGTGGGTGTTTGAGAAGACTGACTGGCCGCTGTAATGTGACCTGCTAGATGGCGGTGTGTGGGCGATGTTTGCGGCTTTGTAGTGGATGTAAAGGATAGGCTGGCGGGGACAAAGCAGTTTGTTTCACGGCGGACTGGCGGTTTACGGAGAGCGTGCACGACAGATGGCGGAGCTTTACCTCGCAGTTTAATGTACCTCGAGGTTTATTTAAGTGTAGGTTTATGTGGCAGATTAGTTATGTGAGGATTTGGGTGTCAATTTACATGCTGATTTTTGTGGCAGTTTATTTAATGCTGGTTTTATGTGTCAGTTTACTTATGTGCGGTTTATGTGGCAGTGTATTTGTGAAGGTTTATATGGCAAACTATGTGGAGATTTACGTGGCAGTTTGTTTACATGCTGGTTTATGTGGCAGTGTATTTACGTGCAGGTTTATGTGCCAAATTGTGCAGGTTTATGCGGCAGTAAATGTTTGTGGCAGTTCATTTACGTGGTAGTTTATATATCTGACGTTTTAATTATGAGGCAGTTTATTGACGTGACAGCTTATTTTAGGAGGCGTTTGTGGGCGCTGTTTAAGGTGTATAAAATGTGTGTAGTAGTCAGCAGGTGCCCAGAATGGTTTGTGAAGGATGGGTGTAGGGTATAAGACGGCTGTGTGTGAGGGACTGCTGGACGAAGTAGTAGTGAAGAATAGAAAGAATGAAAAGAAGAAAAAAAAAAAAGAAAGAAAAAGGAGGAGGAGGAAAAAAGAAGAAAAAGGAAAAAAAGGAAGAGGAAGAAGAAAAAAAAAGAGGAGGAAGAGGAAGAGGAGGAGGTGGAAATAGAATCAAGATGAACATCGGTTACAGGAGTGTGAGTTTTTCTATCGTCACAATCTTCCCGCAGAATACGACAAACAAGGTCGATGTTAAATCCAGGTTCCCAGTTATATTGTTGGATGGACATTGTCATCGGAGAGACAGACAAAGGTCATGAATCTGACCGGCCTATGGGGAGATGTTAATCCCTTCAGCCAGAAGACATTAATATTTTATATTTTGCCCTTTCCTGACAATTTTACTTATCCTCTTGAAAGACTTTTCATAATGGAAGGGTTAAGGAAGTCTCTAACCCTTGAAGTGCAAAAAAAGTCTTTCCTATTCGTACATATACTGTGTATATATATACAGGTGTAACGCGACGTATGACAAAAACTTACACCAATGATCTATCATGAAATTTTGAGTATATTTTGTTCTATAACATATACTCTCTGCAACCCCAGTTCAGTACCCAGCATTTGCTTTTATGTGTTAAAGTTTCGTGGGTAGCATGCGCCATTGGGTGGGAGCTTCGCAGGGCGACGGGAGACGAGTATTATTAGCTCATACTGTACTGTACATAAAAATACCATTTCCTATCAGTACAAACGAGTTTTAAGAAGAAACTTTACGTAGTCTATTGATTCTTTAACATCGTCATGCATTTCTGCAATTCTTTTGCACAAATCGACTGTAAATTAAGGATGAAATTCAAATTTTATGGCTTGTGAGGGAGAAGGGAGGGAGGAGAGAGGCTGATGTGTTGATGCCAGTTATGTAATGTGTGGTTTGTAGGATATTGCTAGCAGCATTATCATAACACCCACAGCTCATTCAGTGGAAAGGCATTAGTCTAGGTAGTGACTAGCATCACCCTAAGTCAGGAGTAATATTATTATTCATTACAATTTTTCTGCTGCAAGTGAACGTGGCACCAATGCTTTCATATGATGTTGACGTGAGAAACGTGACACAGGATTGCCAATGTAACGACCATGCAGCTAGACCTATTTTTTTGCTTCTACTGTACCTAGAGGCACTACTTAGGATCTGACAACATGGTATCTAGCTACGTTTTGGATATTTTTTGCCATTTTTAGGTGATATATTAGAGATTTAATCGTATTTTCTAGCGATGTTTTGCAGTGTTTACTATCTAGCGACATTCTAGCAAGTTTTCATGACTAAACTAGCGAGACTGATGATCAGGACTTGGCAGTACTGCGTCCAGTGTCATTTGAACGGGAAAATTTGCAGGTGAGGCACGCAGTTCAAATACTGTTCTCCGCGTTCAGCTGTTCACTGGGTTCATGAAACAGCATGCCACGTACGTACGGCAATCAAGAATATGCAGATATCGTTTATTTTTACGGATTCTGCGATGGTAATGCCAGTGTTGCAGAGAGGAATACAGGTGGAGATACCCAATGGCGCCACGTTTACATGCAGCAGAAAAATTGTAATAAATAGTAGTCTTCCTGACTTAAAGTGAGGCTAGTCTCCCATTACAATAACGTTTTTCCACTGAAAGAGCTGTGGGTATTACGAAAATGCTGCTAGCAATATCCTACAAACCACACATTACATAACTGGCATCAACACATCAGCTCCTCTCCTCCCTCCCTTCTCTCTCACAAGCCATAAAATTTGAATTTCATCCTTAATTTACAGTCGATTTGTGCAAAAGAATTGCAGAAATGCATGACGATGTTAAAGAATCAATAGACTACGTAAAGTTTCTTCTTAAAACTCGTTTGTACTGATAGGAAATGGTATTTTTATGTACAGTACAGTATGAGCTAATAATACTCGTCTCCCGTTGCCCTGCGAAGCTCCCACCCAATGGCGCATGCTACCCACCAAACTTTAACACATAAAAGCCAAATGCACTAGGGTACTGAACTGGGGTCGCAGAGAGTATATGTTATAAGAAACAAAATATAACTCAAAATTTTCATGATAGATCATTGGTGTAAGTTTTTGTCATACGTCGCCTATTATTAACCCTGTATATATATATATATATATATATATATATATATATACAGTATATATATATATATATATATATATATATATATATATATATTGTGTGTGTGTGTGTGTGTGTGTGTGTGTGAGAGAGAGAGAGAGAGAGAGAGAGAGAGAGAGAGAGAGAGAGAGATTATCTTTGTCTGTCTTTTATGAAAATCGAGGGGGGATGAATATAATAATCTCTGAACAGCTCTGGCTGGTGTAACTTTTTATGATGAATTTAGATGTGTAGTCGTACAATGGGTCACAGAAGTATCGGTGCACAACATGCGTGAAACATTTGGGACCACAGAACGAAGGTCACTGAAATATAAGTGTCGACCTACCACTCATTGGTAGCCCTGATGTCGGGAGGTGTTATATATCGCCAACTAACAATATCCTCTTGCAGACATATAGCAAATGTAATGTTTATATAGACAGACATTGATGATACACAATGAAACGTTGGTAATGTCAGCAGTTGTTCAAACCTTTTTGGTAGGCATCGCACCCCCTGTGCACCGATACTTTTTTGATCGAGTGCACATTACAGTTGTTAGAATGGCGCCCCTGATCGCCAAAATTAGAACTAATCAGAAATAATCACGTTTGCATGATGGAAACGTGGTTGCCAATTATCGTATGTATTTTTTTTCTACAACCAGATCATTATTAGCTATAACGGGTCAGATGGGTGGATGGATTGGTGGGGTGAGCTAGGCTGGTGGGGTGTGTGGGCAGGGTTTGTTGGAGGGTGGGTAGTAGGATAATAGGTCAATGGTAGGAATAGGTCCATGGGGAATATATCCATGGGAAAATGGGCCTAAAGAGGAACATAAGTCTAATGGGCAAAATGGGACCCGGAGGTCTTCTCCCACAGGGGTAGTGGCCATGCAGAGTCCCAGGCAATGCTAGTATGCACGTTTATAGGGTTCCAGGCAATGCCGGGTATCCCAGGTAGCGCTACATTAATAGTTTAGAAAGAGCAGAAAAAAATTACAAGTCCTAGTATTAGTGAGGTTAAGGCTGTCGTTGTGTGTTGAGGAGAAAGGGTCATTCACAGGGATTTGAGGAAGACGTGGAGTGCATCATGGAAGTGCAGTTATTTATTGTCGGTCCACGTGTGAGTTTATTGACAATATTCAGTTAGCTTATTCAGGGTCTTCCTGTCTGTTGGTACAGGTGGTCTAGCTGAAGGGCACCCTGTCATTAGCATAAATTAAGCTTAATAGAATGAATATCAGTATGTTGTGATATTAGTCATGAAGGTTTGATGAATGAGTGAGTTGTAGTACAGTAGGTAAAGCACAACTTTTCTGACATTAAGAAAGGCAGTCTGTGATCATTAGTTATTTACGTCAGTGCAAGCAACACAGTATATTCAGTGGCGATGATTGAAGCACCATTAGGAGGCAAGAGAATGGTCTACTGCGGGGTGAAAGAGTATAACCAGCCCCTTTAACATAAACCCAACTCTCCACAATGCTCGCGGGTTTTCTCGGGCACAAGAACTGGCCCCGAGGGAATGTGAGTGGCGGGAAGCATCGATAAAGCGTAAATCAGGCTTCTTTCTCAGATGTATGCACTGGCCTCGTAAAGCAGTCTCTCTCCCCATCCCACCCCCCGCTGTGGGTGTGGCTCCTGTAAGTTTGTCTATCTAATATATATATATATATATATATATATATATCTATATATCTATATATCTATATATATATATATATATATATATATCTATCTATCTATCTATATATATATATATATATATATATATATATATCTATCTATCTATATCTCTATATATATATATATATATATCTATATATATATATATTAGGCCTGATACATGAAGCTGATTGTTTCGTGTTTTTGTAATCAGGTTGTATATCGCATTATTTTAAATGGTGAGGGAAAAAAAAGGTCATGATGATATGATGATGATCATGATCAGGATGAAAAGACAGACCGTAAGCAGAGAACCTGTAAAACTTGTCCCATTCAAAGAAGTTTGTCCGAAAGTATGTCAAAATAAAAGCCCATTCATTTCAAGCTGCGAGGATTCATTGCGGGTAAAAAGGGGAAGTAAAAGAAAGTGGGAAAGAAAAAACTGAGTAAAACAGTCTCAGACTTGCCCAGTTGTGTACATATGGGATTGAACGTACTCGTCTACTCCAGCATTAGAAACGTGGACAGATAAAAAGCTTGTGTGTGTGGGTGGGTGTGGCTAGATGGGTGCTGCATTTCCACATGATAAGGAAAGGTGGCAAGCAGCAAGTTCATGAGAGCAGTGGCCTAAGTAATATCGACAGAAGAGAGAAAGGAATGCAACAGTGCGGTGAAGAGAGATTGGCTTAATGTCGGTAACAGTGTATGAGCTGATGAAACGAAATGGATTCCAGCCCACCTTGTGTTGAAGTGCTTTGTGTGGAGAGCATCTCCTCCTCCGATTCCCCCCCTTTCCCCCAACCGCCCCCCCCTCTCTCTCTCTCTCTCTCTCTCTAAAACACACACACACACACACACACACACACACACACACACACACACACACAGGGCAAGTAAGACCCCCTGTATAATACTCAGTTAGGTTGAAGAAAGCACTGAGTCGATTGATCACACCTAACTACAAACAAGTAATGTGGTCCTACCAAGACAAATTACGGCAAAGGAGACACCGAGGAAATAGAGCGATCATTAAGCCTTGAGGTGTGTGTTGATGAAGGCAAAGGGACAGGTGTTGTGAAGATTGTGTAGAGTTAAAAGGTGAAGGAATAGACGTTCTTTTACCCGAGTCACAAACAGGACAACGAGAAATCAGGTGTGTCAGAGCCTCGCCCTATAATTGTAATGGTGATAAGTGTGATGGACGCTGTGTGAATCAGTCTGAAAAGTGAAGTGTGTAGTGATCAGTGTAGGAGTGGATAGGACCGGTTGCTATTGCTTTATTATCCTGTATATGGGGAATGAGGGATAATTTATTGCCTCTTCAGGTGTGACTTCATTACCTTGCTTATTAGCTGACTTTGCGGAAGAGAATGTGACTTTGTAGTGTTGTGTAAATGGTATTGATGCGCATGGGGAAGTGATTATTTTCGAGGTCAGGGATATGAGTATCATTGTGTATAGGGATGTGAATATCCCTGCGTATAGAGATATGAGGATCATTGTGTTTAGGGATGTGAGTATCCTTGCATACGGGGATGTGAG
>NC_136959.1:46163700-46196200 GCF_032717465.1 Coenobita brevimanus
AAGAGGCAAAAAAGAGGATATTATTGATATAGCCTCGAAAATAAATAGGAAGATGTGTTTGGGATGTTCCGCACTGACACAATACGAGCCTATAGATGTTCATTACCTAGCAGTGTTAAGGCCTGACATACTTGTGCTAATGTGAGTTTAATGATTGTTTGGCCTGGTGCTTTCACTGCTAGAGTCGCACTTATGCAACATAGAATGAAGGAAAGGGTATGTGTGTGTGTGTGTGTGTGTGTGGGTGTGTGTGTGTGTGTGTGTGTGTGTGTGTGTGTGTGTGTGCTTTATTTCATTTTACACTATATTGACTAGTTTAAGTTTCTTTGCAATGTAACACCGCATTTGGAGGATGTATTTATACCTGTATCTCTCTAGTAGTACCCTTCAGCACTAACATAACTTCATAATACTGTAGGTATAAGCTACGTTTGGTAACCAAATTATATTGTGTTCACTTTGGTTAGGCTCAAAACCGCCAATCAACCACGAATGTTGAGTTAAGGTACCATTAGAAGACGATGCTAGTCACGAAGCAGTGTTACGGAAAGGATGTAGAGCTTCACAGTATTGTCTTAGCTTACCACTGAGCTGCGTGAAATAGGCTGCGAAATTACGAAAATCTCCATCGTCATTGGTGTACGAACACCAATTAGCAGCTCGTCGTGTGCACAGTACGAACTTTCGACGAGACTGCTGTTGTTGTCGTGGCTGGGAGTTGGTGCACAGCGTTTCTGAGCACTTCAATTGCGCTTCACACTTGGCCACAAGGACTCACTGCAAATAAATGTCCTGGTCAGATTGACTTTCGTTATACAACGTTTTATGACCCGTCTCTTGGTTAGCACGACCTTGTTATTCTATGCCAGTTAACGCCGGACGATTTACGTTCAACTCTGTGTGTGTCATAAGAGCTTAAGAGGGTTACATACTGTTACCATTACTTCCTCCTCAGGGCTCAGTACAACTCTTGTTATCGTTATATTATTGCCAACTAACGCCAAATTATTATTCTATTCAGCTGTGAGTGAATCATAGGTGTCTGAGAATTAATACTGTCACCACGTACCCTCTCATACCAGGCCGGGATGAATCTTAGTATTAGATCTGTGATAATGCCAGATAATTTTCTTAAGCTGAGAGTGAGTATAGAAACCTGAGGGTGATAGTGATGTCACCATTAACCCTCTTTGTATGGGAACAACTGTCTAATTGTATTCCCGCTGATAATTTGTTGTCTAGCTGAGAGTTAGTTTGTAGTCTAGGAGTGTTATTTCTGCCAGATCAGACTGACACATTAGCTTAACCTTAGATCGTGAAGGGGAAGGCAAGATCCCTAGTATTTAAAAACATTATGGAAACACAGAGGTTGAGAAAATAATAGACCTCTGACCTTTCTGCCTCGGCTGCTGACTGCGTTAGGTAGTGTGAAATACAGCGTAACCATTTCATCTCCTCATACCAGGTGTGTTCAAATACAACTGTCATTAATTAGGGGCTGCACCTACCCCATGCCACGCTCAGTGTCAACCCCTTCAATCCGGTGACGTCAGTTTCTTTAGTTCATTCTCACCTACCTCCAGACGATTTTGGGGGATTTAGAATAGGCACCCTAGTATCTAATGGGTTAATGAAGAAAACTGTATCTAACTTCTCCAGTTCGAAAAAGCTCTCTATGGCCGATAAAATTGACTGAAAACATCAAGAATACACACACACACACACACACACACACACACACACACACACACACACACACACACACACACACACACACACACACATACACACACACACACACACACACACACACACACAGTCATTATCATGAAAGTGTTAATCGTGATACAGCCGTAGGCCTTTTGTCAGCTGCGTTTCAGGACTCCACATTGCTCCATTACACCAGGCCTATCAACATATTACAACCATTATTTTTTCACGCATCACGACTAAGTTCGAATACTCCCTCCAAAGCTTAATAAAATCAGTTAGGACGGGGTTAGCAAGAGTAAAAAGCACCAAATACTGTACGTTATCTTACAGAAGGGGATAAAAAATTATTATAATATCAGTACGTTATCACATCGTTCAGCTACACCACATACGAGTTATCTTCTGACAACAATGGTAACACTTCGCTAATTAAATCTTAACCTCGTAGCTAAATAACACTTTACATCTCGCCTGAAAGTGAAAGTGAAGTGAAATTTCTTGTAGTCCGTCCACCGCAACTAGACTGAGATTTTTTTCTTATTTCTCTTTAGGTCAGAGACTTAACAGTACTGCGAAGGTCTACATCCCTTGCCCATAGCACTTCTTAGTGGCTAGCTCCTGCATAATGTTAATATCTTGCTACAGGTCAGCATTCATGCTAAAGATGGCAGTTATAGAGCAAGATATAAAGTGGACAGAGAGTATAGTAGCTAGTGATAGTCACAGCAACTTCCATATCACCTTGCATACATTTGGGAAGTGTTATTCATGATCAACAATTTGAAACGCTTCGACTCCTTTTTGAGGGAGGTGAATTATTTTATTTGCAGCCATAACAGCTTCATCACCTGACAATTCTACTCGCGTGATCACCAGAACCAAGTGTGTTTAGTAGTAATATGGGAAAGCCTACATCACACGTCACCTGACAACTTTAAGCAGGAAGTGGCGTGTGAATCTCACTATAATTAGTGACAAGTACAAGGTGGCAGCAGTTAGTTTAGCGAGTGCTTGAGATGCAAAGAAAAGAAACTACCCATTCAAAATTAAGGAGGTAAGAACAAAGTGTCAAAAGGGGAGACTGTCAAAATTCAGTGTCAGAATTTATTGGCTTCAAAAGTATTGGGTCAAAATTAATCATGTTTGAAGTTTTTTTTTTTTTTTTTTTTTTTTTTTTTTTTAGGGGTGTTGCTAGAAGATCAGTCAATGTTATTCCGCTGAGAAAACCTCCGTTACCCGCAGGGTTACGTATGTTTGGATTAAACTGTCAGGTTGTTAAGATAACCATGACGATGACGATGTGAACCTAGTCTCGTCTGAACAAGTGAACCCAGTAGACTGCATACTGAAGCTACAGGTACTCTCTTTCTGCCGTCCGCCACCCGCTTTCCCGGGATGTGGAGGAAGTTTAGAGACGTTTGTAGTGAAGCTACTCTATATCTGTGCCACCGCATGAGGGCGTCCCTCACACCCATCACCAGTGTCAGTATATAACATACACACGGATGAGAGGCTACATTCAGTCTGAATGAAGTGGCAATGAGCAAATAGTTCTAATTTGACTCCTAGAGGGTGAAAGTGCCTATAGGCTACCCCTAAAAGCGACTTGATACGCTATAACTTAAGTAATCAGAGAAAAATTTAGGTGCCAGACTTGAAGGTGTAAATACTGAAAAGTGAAATGTAACATCTCGCCACCACTCAAGCTGCCCTTCCTTCTCTCCTCGTATGTGTACTCAGCCCTGCCTCCCACCTTCACTTGTTGGCGCCCGTGTTTAACAGCTTGTTGGAGAGGGCATAAAGTTTGCCCTCCTTATGTTTTAGCAGGTAAACTCTCCTCCATCTTCTCACTTAGGCCAAGGTGCAGGAGTCAGGGTTAGTCCTCTGCTGTGTTTTAGCAAATAACTGCGTGTAAATTATTTGCTACCGTCTGTATATATTTGTTGCAGGTAAGACTTATGTTTGTCTGTCTGTGAGTTCTCGAGGATTCATTTCCTCGTGTGTGTGTGTAGTGTGTGTCAGTGTGTGTCAATGTGTGTGTCAGTGTCAATGTGTGTGTGTGTGTGTGTATTTTTGACAACCAGTCCTCTGCAGTATGATGATCTAGTTTTTATTTCAAGCATGCCATCTCCAGTCGCTAATATTCACCCTGAGAAAGAATTTTCGAACTAAAGGCGTTTGATCCAGCCTTGATAGCCTTTCCGGAGTTGCATAAATTCATCTGGAGGTGGCAAGAATTAGAGACATCATCGTAGTGAAAGGATTTAGAGGTTACAAGGGTGTGAAAGCATAGTGGGTCCTGTATTACCCAAAGACCTGACCGTCGCAGTTTCTCCAGACGGTAGACAAAATGTATGCCATGTATGTGTTGAAATGCCATCACAAACATATTTATACATCTAATATTCACAACATATATTCATTCCTGTATTTTGTTATGTTATTAAACTACCTGCTCTATACTGGCACCTTTATGAGATCAGAAAAAGAAAGAAAATGGGTGGGAGGGAAGGAATTTATTGTCATGTGAGTGTGGGGTACGTACTTTAATTTCACTCGGTCACCGAAGTGTGTAGTGGCTTTGTTTACACCGCTAGACTATCATGGTGGCAAGGCGTAAATACTGATTAACGCAAGACTGGAGGTGAACTGGGGGACTGGTGATGGGACTGGGAACAGGAAATGGATTGGGGAATGGAGGAGGACTGAGGATAGGAGGTGGGCTGGAAACAGGAGGTGGACTAGGGAAATGAGGCAATCTGAGGATTGGAATTGGATTGGCAATTGGGGATTGGACCTGTGACTGGACTGGGGACTGAGTTGGACGCTTAAGTATTGGAGGTAAGAGGACATGGGGTGCTGGAGAGGGGATAATGGGACTGGGGCACTGCGTTGGGGGAGTAACATGGAAGGAACTGTGATACTGGGATAGGGGCCTAGGGAACAGGGGTGACTGGGTGCAAGTCAGCTAGGGTGGAGGGGAGCTAGGGTGTGGGTGTACTAGGGAGGGGCTACTGGGGAAGGGGGTGCTGGGGAGGGGGGCTGAGTTACATGGTAGGAGAAGGGTTGGGTGTCTGGTAATAGATGGCTTGGTCTGGATTTCTTTGAGACATATATCGTGTGTGTGTGTGTGTGTGTGTGTGTGTGTGTGTGTGTGTATGTGTGTGTGTGTGTGTGTGTGTGTGTGTGTGTGTGTGTGTGTGTGTGTGTGTGTGCGTGCGTGCGTGTGTGTGTGTGTGTGTGTGTGTGTGTGTGTGTGTGTGTGTGTGTGTGTGTTTAGTAATGGCGTGCGTGACTGGCGTGGACCCAAACATGAGCATCCAATCTCAGTGTTTTGACAGGGATTTTAATGCTGGCCGGTATGCCCCTCCCCTCCCCCCCCTTTTTTTTTATCGGTTCCTGCTCCCTGGATGTTGTGGTCACCTGTCTGTCACGGGGAGGGATATTTGAGGTGTGGGATATTCGGGGTGGGAGATATTACTAGTGTGAAATATTCGGTGGTAAAACGTCATGCTGCTGCTGGTGATGATGATGATTACGAGCGAGCGAGCGCAGCAAACGAAACTGTGTTTACATTCAGCTGAGAAATGAGCGACCCAACACGACACAGCCCGACCGCGATGATATTCAGAGGCTAATAACTTTTCTACTATGTGGGATAGAGAAGAGATTCTTTCAGCATGTAATAGATACATTCAATAAATTTTGTTTTTAGGTATAACTCGTATGTTTACTTATGAGACCAAAGAAACCCCTTGGAATCCCAGCTTTCCTAGGGAATATATCAAAGGCTTCAATTAACATGCCTCACTACGAAATCATATTAAAAAAGATTACCTGTTGTAACACTATGTTTTCTTGCATGAATTCTAACAATTAAATATCGGACATTACGCTCCTAATATTACATGAACGTTTTTCCTATGTTTAGGTGGTGAAATCAGCAAAGGTAATCGCCCCATTTCTGGGTTTTATCAGTCCATCAATAACCAGGCGTTTTCCAACGCCGTTCCTTGACACGCAAGTTGGGAGCTGAGAACTGAACATTGCGCGTTTGATAAATGCTACGGCGCCTCGCTATATTCACATTCAGACAGAGAACATGAGAGAGAGAGAAAACGTGAGAAAGTAAACATTTCAACTCAATTATTCCTCTTTTATTGTTCAACTACCTCACCAGAATTGTTGAAAGTTTACACCAAGATGAAATTATGATGACAGGCCTATGTACAAATGCTCACTCGCTCGTAACGCGCTCACACACTTTACTGGTGATATTTGTTGTGAGGGATATTGTGGGTGAGGAATATTTGGGACAAAGGATATATGAATTGTGAAAGATTACCTGTGAGGGTTGTTCGGGTGGGGGGTATTAGGGATGAGGGATATTTTGAGTGAGGGGTATTAAGGATGAGGGATATTATAGTGAGGAATATTAGTAGTGAGGGACAGTACTATAGTCGTGGCGCGTGACTCTGAGGTTGTTATTATCGTGCTCTGGCAACCTACCATTCAAAAGTGCGTCTGATTTCGTGTATAATATGAGACGCATGTGATTCGTGTATAATATGTTCGTGTATAATAATATTCGTGTATAATATATTCGTGCATAATAATATGATTCGTGTATAATATGCCATAAAATCGGACGCACTTTTGAATGGTAGGTTGCCAGGGTACGATAATGACAACCTCAGAGTCGTGCGCCGCGACTATAGTGAGGGGTAATCGCATTAACTAGAATTATAGATAAAAGATACTGGCAGCGGAGAATATCACTGGTCACGGATTTTAGAGGTCAGTGGAGCTCAGTGTCAGGGATATGCATTGTCAGGGATATTTGTGGTCGCCCTTGTGGTCACATGGTTGCGGATGCTGACTGTATTCGCTCTCGTCGTCATCATCATCATCATTATTTTAGTATCATAATCATCATCATTCACTATCATCATCATCATCATCACCACAGTATCAGGACAAGGCCTCTCCCAGCTTTCTCCACTCAGAGCTGTTGGTTGGTAGTTTTGTTCCATCTCAGTCATCCGCAGTTATAGGTATCATCTTTTCATCTCATCGCGTGACCATTTCCTTCCCCCTCCCACATCTCCCTCCCTCCTCTCACTCCTTTCTACTTCCTCCTCTCTCTCCTCCCTCCTCCCTCTGCTTGCTCCTACCCCCTCCTCCTCCCTCCTCTCACTCCTACCTCCTCCCTCCTGTCACTCCTATCTCCTCCCTCTTCTCACTTCTGCCTCCTCAGTTCCTCTCACTCCTATCTCCTCCCTATTCTCACTCCTACCTCCTCAATTCTTCTCACTCTTACCTCTTCCCTAATATCACTTTTCCTCCCTCCTGTCACTCCTATCTCCTCCCTCTTGTTACTCTTACCTCCTCCCTCCTGTCACTCCTCCCTCCTCCCTCCTGTCACTCTTACCTTCCTCCCTCATCTACCTCTTTCTTCCTCCCTCCTCTCACTTCTACCTCCTCTCTCCTCTCACTCCTACCTCTTTCCTCCTCTCGGTCCTACCACCTTCCTCCTCTCACTCCCACCTCCTTCCTCTTACTCCTCCCTCCTTGCTCTTACTCCTCCCTCCTTCCTCCTCCCATTCCTACCTCTATTCTCCTCTCACTCCTACGACCTTCCTCCTCTCTTTTCTTACCTCCTCCCTCCTCTCAATCCGTCCTCCTCCCTCTTCCTACCCCTGCCTCTCCCTTCCTCTCCTACTCTGGGCTGCCCCTCGTGTTATCTTACGCGTCCATTTCATCCCCTGACTACCTCCATCATCCTCACATCCTCTCTGGGTTATCACTCTGTTATCTTGCTTATCTATTTGTTATCTAGTCTACAAAATACATGACTACACACGTCATTTTCTGGTTTCGGTACCTGGGTGTTTTCTAAGTTGACTAGCATCTCTTGGTACCTGAAGAAATACAATTGAAGGCGTCGTCGGGCTGAATGGGTCAATATCGAGGAGTTTATAGTAACGAGTTCATTTGGCGAGTAGAAGAGGCAGACACAGACTGATATATATGGAGTGATGAGATGGGAGGATATGAGGAGGAGTGGTGTGTCGTGGAAGAAAATGCTTAAATTAGTGCCTGTCAACTACACGGGGATCATTAGGACAGACAGCTTTTCCTTCTATGTTTTGTTTTCCTTTTTTTTTTTTTTCTTAGTTTTCTACACGACAGTCTATTTTTGCTACGTGCCAGTCTTCCCCGAGAATACTGGGGTTCTGGTAATTGATGTTATCTGAGGGTGTGTGGTTAGTGAATATTCTGAGCCTACCTATGCCAAGACGCTGCGTCAGGCAGCAAAGAGATAAACAGACAGACAACTATACACTGAACAGGTAGGCAAACGTAAGAACTAGTAATTGATGGATGAAAAATAGACAGACACAGGCAAACAGATATAGATAGATAGATAGATAAATATATAGGTAGATGTATGTATGTATATGATAGAAAGAGAGAGAGAGAGAGAGAGAGAGGTGGACATACAGCTGCATATATAGATAAACAGATAGACACAGACAGACATTAATAAGCTCCTGAATACACACCTCGCCAGAGATACGTGGGTAGACAGATGCACAGATATTAACAGACACAGAAAGATAGACAGACTGAGAGTTGGACAGATAGATATTGGTAGGTTAATGACTACACAGATGGACAGATAAAAATGGATAGATAATTATACAGAAAGACATAAAAATAGACAGATATTGGCAGACCCATGACCACACCTGTCCAAATACCGTCCGTCTTGAATGTCTGTCTGTCATTGTAATCAGGTGACCACCTTCCATTGTCTGTTCCCCCCCCCTCTCTCTCTCTCTCTCTCTCTCTCTCTCTCTCTCTCTCTCTCTCTCTCTCTCTCTCTCTCTCTCTCTCTCTCTCTCTCTCTCTCAGTAAATACCGGCATGATTCACATGTCAACTGTGAAGTCTGCAATTGTGAGAGTAGCTGGAACAAGTTGGAGGAGGAGGAGGAGGAGGAGGAAGAGGAAGAGGAAGAGAAAGAAGAGGAGCAGGAGCAGGAGGAGGAGGAAGAGGAAGAGGAAGAGGAAGAGAAAGAAGAGGAGCAGGAGCAGGAGGAGGAGGAAGAGGAAGATGAGGAGGAGGAAAAAAGGGACGAAGGGGGGAAAAGTGGGAGGAAAATGAGAAACAGGAAGAAGACGAAGACTAAAGGGAAGAAGAGGAAGAGGAGGAGGAAGAAGGGCCAAAGAAGGAAGAAGAATAACATGTCAGAAAAGGAATAATAGTACGTAGTTAACCTTTAAGATTCGTTTAATCAAAATTTTCTCTATTCTCCCATGTTACTGAATTAAAACTCAATTAAGGCTTCATAATGCTCTTAATCTATTAAAAGCAAACATGGCAGTAATGAAAAGGACGTAGAGTCAACAAGAGGAAATGCCAGGCCGAGGCTCACTATTCAGAAATTTTACTGGAATCTCTAACTTTGGTGATTGGTAGGCAGTGGTGAAAAATTGTGTGTGTGTGTGTGTGTGTGTGTGTGTGTGTGTGTGAGAGAGAGAGAGAGAGAGAGAGAGAGAGAGAGAGAGAGTAAACAGACAATAGAATGCTGGAGGTCAAAAAGCGAGGGAAAAAACACAGGAGCCTACAAAATGACCGGAAGACTGGCATTGAAGAGTCAGACACAGTGAATTGGCTGGCTGACTGACTAGTTGGCTGGCTGATTTGTTGGTGGGATGGTCGAGTGGCTGGGTGGTTGTGTGGTTGGGTGGATGGTTGGTGTGTGGCTGTATGACCGGTTGGATATATAGTTGTTTCTGGCTGTGTGGTTGTTTGGTTGGTTGTGTGACTGTGTGATCGTTTGTTTGGGTGTGTAGCTGCGTGGTTGTTTAGTTGATTGTGTGGTTGTTTTGTTGGGTGTGAATGGTTGGCTGTGTGGTTGCATGGGTGGCTTTGTGTTGTTTGGGTGGGTGTGTGGTTAGCCGTGTGGTTGTTTGATTATCTGTGTGGTTGCTTGGTTGGGTGTATAGTTGTTTGTTGAATGTTTTGTTGTCTGTAGTTGTTTAACAGAATGGCTGCCTGGCCTGCAGAATGAGGTATTATGAATTGGGTCACGTCACCAGGTACTTGACGAGTCCTTTCACTGCTCAGACCCACCTTAGGGCAGGTATTACACTCTTCCTTTTGTTATGCCAAGCCGAAATAACCCGGGACTGAGAGCCGGCAAAATAAAAATTCCCCCCACCCCCATGCCCCATCCCACGGCCCACCCCTACCCCAACCTCTCACCACCCTAAAAAAGTGAACACAATGAATGGCAAAATCAAGATCCGGTCCATTCGAGATGCTTGGACACACTGCCTTTACAAGACTATACGACACAGTGGGTGGAAAAGAAAGACTGATGCCAACCTTGACCACATAGTGATTTGCGACAGGTTGGCTGGCAAAGTGGATACCTGATAGGCTAATCTGACGGACTAATTTCCAGGTAATCGTTTTCTGACAGATAATTTAATTGTGATTGGTGAACTATGTAACTGGCGACAGACCGATTGACCAACTACCAAACTGACTGTCTGACCGTTTTGAAGTGACTAACAGACTGGTTGACTGAGTAACAAGCTATATACTGACCGACTGAATATCGAATTGACTTACTGACCGGCTGAATATCGAACTGACTGGCTAAGCAACTGACATAACTAACCAACTGACAGGACTGACTAAAATGACTGACTGACCGATTGATAAGCCCAACAAATTAACTGACTGACTGAGTGACCTAACTGCCTAACAAGTGAACCATGCTAGTGAGTGTGATAGTGACCTAGTAGCGGCCACTTCATACCGGACACAGCGTGTAAGCCTTGACAATAGCGAGGTCATGACAGCGTTGTGTGGTACATGACAATCACATCAGCCAGTTTTCTTCCTTTCCCTCCTCCCCTCCTCTCCTCCCCCTCATCTTCCCTGTCTCTTTCAACCTTTCACCCCACTCCTCTCTTCCAACAACCCCACACTATTCTTTCTCCCTTCCCACTCCCCTCTCTTTCCCCTTCCCCCTATTAACCTTTCCCCCTCTTTCCCCCACCCTCCTCTTTCTCCCAGCCCCCTCTTCTTTCCCCAACCTTCCTCTCTTTCCCCCACCCCCCTCTTCTTTCCCCCAGCCTCCACTCTTTCCCCCAGCTCCCTTTCTTTCCCCCATCCTTTCTCTTTCCCCCACCCCCTCTCTTTCCCCCACCGCTTCTCTTTCCCTCACCCCCTCTCTTTCCCCCACCCCCTCTCTTTCCCCCACCCCCTCTCTTTCCCCACCCCCTCTTCTTTCCCCATCCTCGTCTTCTTTCCTCACCCTCCTCTCTTCCCCTCACTCCCTCTCTTTCCCCTCACTCCCTCTCTTTTCCCCACCCACTCTTTCCCCCACCCCCTCTTTCCCCCAGCCCCCTTTCTTTTTCCCAGCCCCCTTTCTTTCCCCCCCCCTCTCTTTCCATCTCCCCCTCCGTTTCCACCTCCCTCCGTGGGAAGTCGTTGGTGCATTGGTTACCATACCCAATTCACAGCCGAAGGAACTCGAATGAAAATCTCAGGATGGCTAGACCCTTGGATGCAATTTGTTTTCTCTTGTTCACCCAGCAGCATAATTAGGGACCTGTACACAACGTTGACTGTTACGGTTCATGTTCGGAATATTGGTACTTAGCCAAAAATGATCGTCTGCCTTACTGGCCCTCGTGCAGTTTATAGGCATAAAATAAACAAACACCTTTTTCTCTTCCCGTCCTCACTCCCTCCTTTTCCCTTTCTCCTTTTCGTCCATCACCCTCTCCCAGCCTCTCCTACCCCCTCCCACCCTTCCCCAACCTTCCTTTGTTCCCCTTCTCTCGTCTCCTCCTACTTTCCACCTCCTGTCACCTTGCCTTCTTTCCTCTCTTCCTTTCCTCTCTTTCCCTGCTACTCCCATCCTTTTTACATCACCTCTCCGTTTGTCTTGATCATCTCTTCTTTCTTTTTTTTCTTCTTTAGTTTCCCCTTCTACACTCTTCCTTTTCGTTCTTTACACTTCATCTCTTTCTCTCCCCACCTGCTATTCCTTCCCTCTATATCCCTCACCCCTCCTGTTTACCCCACTTGCCTTGGTGCCAACACCCTACTCGCCTTCTGGGGTACCGGGCTCTCTTTAGAGCCGCCACAGCTGGTATGGTACGTTATGGTAAGGCCGACACGGAACGGTACAGTACTTTTGACACAGAACGGTACATTTGTAACGGTAAGGTATAATAGGGAACATCCGACACGTAACGGTACTGTATAACTGACATGATTCAGTGCAGCTGACATAGTATGGTGTGGTATGTCTGACACATAACAGTAAAGAATGGCCGTTATAGCATAGTATAGCACAACTGACACAGCACAGTACGGTACGACTGACACTGTACGGTACAGTGCAGCAAACACAGCACGGTATGGTGTGGTTGGGACATTTCGGTACGGTTCATCTGATACGGTAAGTAAGATACAGCTGACACGGTGATGATACAGAGCAGCGATGGTCCACGATGCCATGGCTCAGATGTGGGAATTAACACTGGTATTCTAGGTATCATGGCAGGCTTCGTAGCACGTCTTTTTTAGCGATTGTTTACCGTATGACAATTTAACATTCTATTTTGTGATTTATTTCGTTTCAGTATCAGTATAATTTGCATCAGTAGCATACGAGATGATAATACGGTGTAATGTTCTCAATAAATCGCCAGTCCTGGATATGATGAGAGATTGGCCTTTTCCAGTTGCAAATGCACCTGCCAGATTCTTCCCCAACTTAGAGTATATGGAGTGTTGGACTTGAGCTGCGGCAGTGTGCTGAATCTGCAGTGCTGATAGGTAGGTGTTTAGAGGGCCCAGTAGTATGCCAGGTGGAACCCCGGAACGAACAGGATAATTGGATGACTCAGTACCACTCACCACGAGAAACGAAAAAAAAAAAAAAAAAAATCTTAACTTGAAAAGGTTCCCGGAATGACTGAGTTTTATTTTTTTTTTCCTTTTTTCACGTAGGTAATTGTACCCACCAGAATCCAGCTCTCAGCGTGACGACTCTTTGCTACATAACTTTAGACAAGAAAGTTAGTCAGTCATGTGTGTAACAACGTATAACTTTCCATCCTTCACCCTAACTGTTGCTGGGACACAGGTCGAGTCTGCTTGATGTAGTCGTTAAATGTAAAGTAATTCTCCAACATTTTTAAATACAGTTGCTACAGTGGCAATTCTGCAGTTTTTCAGGCACATTATGGACCTTTATTTACTTATTTATCTATTTATATTTGTATTTATTTTTTTGTGTCAAGGCTCAATTTTAGCTTCGTTTTACACCTGTGCTCTCTCTCTCTCTCTCTCTCTCACACACACACACACACACACACACACACACACACACACACACACACACACACACACACACACACACACACACTCACACACACACACACACACACACACACACACACACACACACACACACACACATACACACACACACACACACACACACACACACACACACACACACACACACACACACACACACTACACACACACACACACACACACACACACACACACACACACACACACACACACACACACACACACACACACACACACACGCACACGCACACACACACTACACCCCCCCACGCACACACGCACACGCGCACACACACACACGCGCACACACACACACAGGCGCACACACACACAGGCGCACACACACACAGGCGCACACACACACAGGCGCACACACACACACACACACACACACGCGCACACACACACACACACACACACGCGCACACACGCACACACGCACACACACGCACACACGCACACACACGCACACACACCTTGGCATCCTACCCCATCATCCACCACCTTATTATTATTATTATTATTATTATTAATTATTATTATTATTATTATTATTATTAATTATTATTATTATTATTATTATTATTATTATTTAATACTATTATTATTATATTCCTCCTCCTCCTCCTCCTCCTCCCTAGTACTTTACCCCACTCTTCCTTCTTGGCTCTTTCTCTTACCCTCTTCTCTCTCCCTCCTCCCGCCTCCTTCCTGTCCCTCCCTCATCCCTCCACTCCCACCCTCACCTCCCTCTCAACCCCCTACCCTCACTTCATCCCATTTGGATTGTCTCGCCTGTTGTATTCTTTCATTTTCTTTTTCCCTTCATTATTCATTTGGCTATATATCTTTCATTATCATCCAAATGTATATATTTCATTATTTATTTTGATTTTTGATATTTGTTCATGGTTTATTTTCCTGTTTGCTTTTATTTTCCTTTTTTGTTTTTTTTACTGTTCTGCCTTTCTTTTATTTTTTCTTCCTTATATGTATTTCATTTTCTTCACCCATCCTTATTGTTCTCCTATTGTCTTTTTTTCCTTTTTTTTCTTATTTCTGCCTTCACTCCTTACCTTCTTATTGTTCTCATATGCTCTCACTCTTTTCTCCCCTTCTCTTCTGTTTTATTCTCGTCTCTAGGATTTCCCTTTCCCTCCCTTTCCTTTCCTTACCCTTTCCTCCCCCTACATTGTGTCTCCCTTCCAATCCCTTTTCTCCCGCTTTCCCTTTTCATTTCCTTCCCTACTCTCCCCTTCCCTTCTCTAACCTACCCTTCCATCCCTTCATATATCTTTCCCTCCTTTCACTTAGCTTTCCTTCCCTTCACGTACCCCTCCCTCCCTTCATCTATCCTTCCCTCCCTTCACTTGTCTTCCTTCTTTTTCTTCTTCCCTTCCCTTCACTCACCTACCATTCCTTTCCTTCACCTACCTTTCCTTTCCCTTCACTTCCCTTCCCTTCCTTTCTCTTTCCCCTTTCCTTCCCCTCCCTTTTCTTGCGTCACCAGTATCTCCTTCCATCACCTTCCTTCCCTTCCCTTCCCTCCCCTACCTGTTCTTCCCTTCCCTCCCCTACCTGTTCTTCCCTTCCCTCTCCTCCCCTACCTGTTCTTCCCTTCCCTCTCCTCCCCTACCTGTTCTTCCCTTCCTATCTCTTCCTATCCCTTCCATTCCCTTCCCTCCTTGTCACTCCCCTATCCTACTCTTACCTTTCCCTCCCACCCTTCCTCACCTACCTTTCCATTCTTATTACAGGTATCATTTCCTTTTTATTCGCGTCCATTCTCTTATTTCTCTCCCAATTACCTCCCTTTCCTTTCTTTTCTTTCCCCGTTCTGACACAATAATTCCTATTGCTGTTGCTATTTCCTTGCATTCTCTTCCTATCCTTTCATTTTTCCTTTTACTTTCTTTCATCCATTTCCTTTCCTTTTCGCTCTTCTTTTTTCCCTTTCTCTTTTCTTTCAGTCGATTCCCCTCTCCTCTTCTCGTCACATCCCTTCTCTTCTTCTTTCTTTCACTCCTCTTACCTTCTCATCTTTCCACAAAACCAGTTCCCCCTCCCATCCCCATCTGCTAATCTTTTCCTCCATTCCATTGCTCTTTCCCGTTTCCTTATCTTCCCCTTCCACTAATATTCCTTTTTCTTTTTTCTCTGTTCATCCCTTTCTTTCCCTTCTCATTCTCTTCTCGTTCCCCATATTTCCCTCTTTTTTTCTTCCCCTTCCCGTTATCTTCCTCTTCCTTTCCATACCCTTCCTCTTTCCCCTTCTCCATTATATCCTATCCTTGTCCCTCATACTTTTCCATAATTTTTGTCCTTCGTTACTCTTATCGTTCCCTCCCCATCTCATTCACTTCCCCTCTCCATGTCATTTTCTTTCCCTCTCCATGTCAGTCTCTTCCCCCCACCCCTTTCACTTCTTTACCTTCTTCTTTCCTTCCCCCAGTCTTTCCCCGTCGCGCCCCTCTCCCTTCTGTATTGTCCTTCCCTTCCCCTTATCGTGCACCTCTCCCTTACCCCACCCAACTCCACCTGACCCCTCCAGAACCAGTTGACTTTCATCCTCCAGCCCCCTTTCCCTTTGCCCTTCTCCTCCCGCCTCCCCTTGTCCTGTCCCGGCCTGCCCTTCCATTCCGCCTCTCCCTCCCATTTCCAAGGAGAGACGGGGCTGCACTGGTTAGCTTGTTCAACTCGCAATTGTAAGAGCCAGAGTTCGGTTCTCGGGCCGGTCAGACTGGTGGAATCAGTTTGTTTTCCCTATAGTTCATGTTCACTCAATATATACATGTGAACCGTGTTGTAAGAAAAGACAGGAATTAAGGAAAAAGTTATTGTCTGCTTTAATGACCTTCTTGTAGTCAGTTGTCATTAATCTAAGTCTGCATCTTCTTCTTTTCCCCTACCCTGATGTAATTTTTTTTTCCCTGTCGTTTCAATTATCCTTTGTTATTCATTTCCTTTCTGTTCTTTTTCTTCTCTGTTCGTTCTTCTTTCATTCATTCCCACTTCCTTCTCCCCTTCCTTCCCCTCACCTTCCCTCCTCCATTCCCCTTGCCCTGCCATCATTACGTCTCCTATTCTTTCCCTCTCCCTCGTTATCCTTCCCCTCACCCCATTTTTATCCCTCTTCTTTCTCCCTTCCTTAGTCTTGTTTCTGTCCTTCCTGTTTCCTTCTTTTTATTAGACTCCTTAGCTTTTTTAAAAAACCTTTTATTTTCCTTCCTGTTTTTCCATGTTTTTCCTTCTTCCCTGTTTTTCTCCTCTGTTCTGTCGTTCCTCTTTGTTTTCCTCTTTTCCCTAGTTTCCCCTCCTCCCTGTTTTCCCCTCTTCCCAGCTTCCCCTCTTCCCTGCTTCCCCTCTTCCCTGTTTTCCCTCATCCCTGTTTTCCCCTCTTCCCAGTTTTCCCCTCATCCCTGTTTTCCCTCATCCTGTTTTCCCCTCTTCCCTGCTTCCCTTCTTCCCTGTTTTCCCTCATCCCTGTTTCCCCTTCTTCTCCGTTTTCCCGTTTTTTTTTTTTCACTTCCTTTTCCACGTCCTTGTCTTTCTGTCTTCCCTGTTGTTCCCCTTTCCATATTTTCTCCAGCCTTCCTGTTTTGTCTTATCCTGTCATCCGCCCTCCTCTGTTTTCCCCTCTTTCCTCTGTTCTTCCCATTATTTTACTTAGTCTCCTTTCTCTTTTTTTGTTCTTCTGTACGCAATAACTCTCTTCCTGTCCTTCATAATTTATCTTTTCTTTGTTCCTTTGTCCTTCGCTTCCATATCCCCCCCTTTCTCCCTGGCTTCTCATTTTCTCCCTTTCCGCGCATTCTCCCTCCACTCCTCCTCTCCTTCCTATCTGATTCTCTTTCATTATTTTGGCTTATTTTTACTGACTTCATACAACATCCTATTTGTCATCATCTGTGTGTTCAGTAAATACGACTACTCTCCCTTTCCTTCCTTCCTTCTCCTCCTTTTCTTTGGTTCCTTTTCTCTCCTGTCTTCTTTCGTGCTTCTTGCTTCATCCTCCCTCCTTCCGTGCCTCCTCTGTCTCTTTTATCTACTCAGCCATATCCTTCCCCATATATTTACTTCACGTTCCATAAATGTCTTCTCCCTACCTCCCTCCCTCCCTCTCTTCCTCCCTGTTGCCTTTCCTTTCCTTTATTTCACTTACCTCTGTTATTCTGTCCTTTTCTGACCACCCTCTTACTTTCCTTCTTGTTTTTCCTTTCTTCTTCCCTCTTTATGTTTACCCATCTTCATCCTTCATTTCTCTTTCTTCATTCCGCCTTCTTTCCGATGTTACTCTTACCCTCTGATTTTTGTTTCGTTCTCCCCCTTCTCTTTCCCCTCTTCCCTCTCTGTCTTCCCCTTCTTCCCTCCCATCCCCTCCTCCCGTCTCTCTACTTCTCTCACTTTCCCCTCCTCTTTCACCCCTTCTCTTCCCCCCTTTGCCCCCTCTCCGCTTGCGTCCCCTTCCTCTCTCTTCCCCAACTCGTGCTTTCTCCCCTCCACACTCACCCTTTCCCTCCCTGTTTCTCCCGTTCTCTTCTTACACAACACATAAGGTACAGTAAACAGCCTCGTAAGGATCAATAGATTTGTTCTTTATTTTTGCGTCTGTACTGCATTCTTATCCTTCCCCTTCCCCTTCACTCATCTGTTTCGTTCCTCTCCTCTTCACTCAGATCTGTTCCTTTCCTCTCCCCTTCACTCATATCTGTTCCGTTCCTCCGTCTTCCTTTCTTCTCGTTCCTTTTTTCTTCCAGTATCATCCCTCTCTCTCCTGTTTGTCTCAGTTCCTTTTTCCGTTTGCCTCCCTCTTTCTTCGTCCCTTCTCTCTGTTCCCCCCTTTCTTCTTCCCTTCCTATCTATACCTACCCTTTCCCACCTATGACCTTATCCATCCCCCTCTCTCATCCCTTCTCTCTTCCTATCCTTTCCCCTCCCCCCTCTCCTCTTCCCCTCTCCCTCCCTACCTTCTACTTATTCCACACACCCACCCACACACACACACACACACACACACACACACACACACACACACACACACACACACACACACACACACACACACACACACACACACACACACACACACTCACACACACACTCACACGCACACGCACTCACACACACACACACACACACACACACACACACACACACACACACACACACACACACACACACACACACACACACACACACACACACACACACACACACACTTTCTTATACCGCGTTGTTATTCTTGGGCGTTTATCAGCACCACTGCATTCATGATTTCCATCTCCTTCTCTTTTTCTCCCTTTCTCTTTCCCTTCTTATTTTTTCTCGCTCCTTCTCTTCTGCGCTTCTCTTTCTCTTGCCTTCTTCATCTCCCTGTCTGTCACTCCTCTTCTCTGCCTCCTCGCCTCTGTCTCCCCTCCTTCTCTTTCTCTCCTCGTCTTATTCTTTCCGCTACTCTTTCTCTCCTCCTCTCTTCCACGGCTTTCCAGTTTCTCTCCCCTTCTCTTAACCCCCCCCCCGTCTCAATCCCTCTCCACCTCTTCTCCTTCCTTTATCTTCACCACCCCTTCTTTTCCTCTCCCTTGCTCCTCCCCTCTACTCCTCGTTCGCTTCCCCATCCCTTTCTTCCCTTCCCTTTTCCTCTTTATACCCATCCATTTCTATTTACCTACCCTTCATTTCCACCCTTCTCTCCTCTCCTCTTCCCTCCTCCTCTTCCTTTCCTCTTCACCTTGATCAACTTCACTTTCTCAGTCTCTCCCATTCTCCCTCTTACCATGTTTGATTTGTACGTTCGTCTATTCTTCATCTGTTCTTCATCCCTCATTCTGTTCTTCTTCCTCCCTCTCCTTCCTTCTTCTCCCAGCTTTCACTTATCCTTCCTTCTCCCCTCTTTCCTCATTCCTTTCCTCCCACCTTTGCCATATACCCCTCATCCTCCCCTTCCACTTCCTCACTTCCTTTCCCTTTTCCTTTTCCCTCTTCCGTTTCCTCTCCTCTCCAACTTTCTTCACTTCTCTCTTTCCCCTGTCTCCTCCACCCTCTCTCCTCCATCCCCTCTCCTTCACCCTTTCTCACACCAACCCTTCCTATCTGTGCTTTGTGTGTGTGTGTGTGTGTGTGTGTGTGTGTGTGTGTGTGTGTGTGTGTGTGTGTGTACGTACTAGTCGTGGTACGATGACCTTCAAAACTTGATACACTCGACGTGAAATAATTACGTCTCTCTCTCTCTCTCTCTCTCTCTCTCTCTCTCTCTCTCTCTCTCTCTTGTTTTTAACTTACATTCCCTTTCATCAAGTTTATTTCCTGTCTCTCTTCTTTTTCCACTCTGTCTTTATTTCCTCCTTTTATCGTTCTCTTTTTCCTACTCCTCTCCCTCCTCTCTCTCTTATCTTCCCCTTCCCTCTGCCTCCCTGCCACTTCTTTCCTTTCCTCTTGTCCTTCCCTGCCCCACTTCCTTCCAGGTTGCTTGTTTCTGGTGTGACAAGCGACCTCACGCACACAAAGGTTACCCCTCTACCTCCCCCACCTCCCACCCTCACCCCCACACACTCATCCTGCACCCTCACCCCTCACCTTCACCCTCACCCCTCACCTTCACCCTCACCCCTCACCTTCACCCAGCCTGCCTCCTTACCCCTGCCACTCCCTCACATACCCTTGTCACCCTCACCCACACCTTCACCCCTACCTCACCTCATCATACCAGTGCCACACCCTCACCTACCCTTGACTCCCTTACTCCCCCACCTTCAGTACTGCCTCACCCTCACCTGCCCTTGTCTCCTGTACCCCCACCTTCACCCTTACTCACCCCTGCCTCACCCCACATGCCAGTGCCACACCCTCACCCACCTGTGTCCCTTCTCTCCCTCCTTCATCCCCTACCTTACCCTTACTCACCTACCCTCGTCATCCTCAACCCCCTATCACCCCTACCTCAGCCATACTCACCTACCCTCGTCATAGTCACCCCCTATCACCCCTACCTCACCCTTACTCACCTACCCTCGTCATCCTCACCCCCCTATCACCCCTACCTCAGCCTTACTCACCTACCCTCGTCATCCTAACCCCCCTATCACCCCTACCTCAGCCTTACTCACCTACCCTCGTCATCCTCACCTCCATATCGCCCCTACCTCACCCAAACTCCTGCCACACCCTCACTTACCCTGGGCACTTTCACCCCTACTTCATACCTTCCTCACCCTTACTCTTGCCACACCCTCACCTACTCTCGTCACCCTCACCCTCACTTCACCCCTACCTCACCCTTACTCCTGCCACACCCTCATCTACCCTAGGCACTTTCAGCCCCACTTCATACCTTCCCCACCCTTACTCTTGCCACACCCTCACCTAACTTTATCTCCCTCACCTTAACCTTCACCCTTGCAACCCTGGCTTCTTCCACACCCTAACCCTTTGCATTTCCTGCCCTTGCCGCCTGCTAACCTAATTCACCCCTCACCCTCACCCATCCCTGCCTCTCACACATACACATCCTTGCTACAGCTTGGCACATCATTACTAATTTCTCCACCCTGCCACATACTACCCTCACCCTACCACACCCTACCACCCCTACCCTCCAGAGCCTTATTTCTTGTTTCCCTCACCCCTGCCCTCCTTGGCCATGCCCTCCTCTCCCCTGCCTGCCTTCCTCACCCCTGTCTCTTTCACCCTACCTCCCTAACCTATGCCTTCTCACCTTTATCTACACCCCAGCCTCCCTCACCCCTACACCCTTAACACACTCTGACCTTTCCCTTTCTTCCCTCACCCCAGCACCCACGCCTCCCTCCCACGCCCTGATTCACCTCATTCTTCCCTCACCCCCTGTCCCGATCCTCTCCCCTCCCCCACACCATTATCCCAAATGTGAGAGCTTTCGGGCAACACCACTCCCCCCCCCTCCCCATCCCCCTTATTGAGTCAATTTCCCTCCCCCTGCACACTACACACACACTTCTCACACTCAACCTTCACTCTGCAAGGAATGCCACTTGAGAAAACTGAAAATACGAAGCTGAATTATATGCAAGTAATAGTAATAATAGTAGTAGCAGCAGCAATAGTAGTAGTAGTGGTAGTAGTAGTTGTTGTTGTTGTTATTGTTGTTGTTATTGTTGTTGCACTACCCCAGTCTGTGTGACCGAGCAGACAGTAGTGGTAGTAGTAGTTGTTGTTATTATTGTTGTTGTTGCTGCTGTAAAGATTAAGAATGACAATGACTGATAGTAATAAAATGAGAGCGATATGTTGCTGCTGTGGCTGATGAGGATCAGGATACAGCCACAAGCACAATATAGCGACAAAAGTTACAAGAAACACAAGCACGCCAGAACCAGCAGCGGCAACAAGCACATTAACAACCACAGGAAGAACAGGAACAAACAGCACCAGAAACATGACCTACAGTACATAACAATAACAGCCGCGACAGTAACAGGCAGAACAAGAACAACGAGCACTATATCAATTCACTAGGGAGTGCTGGAGAGAATGGCTGATTCTCTCTCTCTCTCTCTCTCTCCCCACCATCAGCATTGTAGTAAAGTTATCAGGCTTGTATATCATTCCCCCTACTTATCCACTCATTGTGCTGACCAATAGCTGTTGTTGTTATCCCTAAGCAATGTATTTCTCTTTCCAGGTGAGTATCGTGAGCCGTTCCTCGTGCCTCACCATCACACCACGGTAAGGTGCACTGCGGACAAAGGTTTCCCTGGATTTCTTTCACTTTAACTTGACCCAGATACTTTTCCTTTCACGGCTTATTTCACATACCTCAGTAAGATAATGCTGCGGCTGTATATCCATTCCACGGCACTTGTTTGTGACTAGCATCATATTCTAACGCTGATCTATTGTTACAACCTGGCATTTAAGACAGAGAAGTGGCACCTTAGGGATAGAGAATCCCATAGTGGCAGACGAAAAGATTATTCCAAAGTTTTGGCAACTACTGTCAGTGCTTTTCAGTGGAAATACGACTTCATGACGCTGAGATTCTTCAGTCACTCTCAGGGCAAATTAAAGTGAAAAGAGTATGGCATTCCACTGAGTCCACTTCACACGTAAGGCATAGCTGTCACTTTCTTCTCTGACGGATCTTATCAAATAGAATCATGTATAGGAAAAGCAACAGACTAAGCCTCCCTCAGTTTGGGACTAAACAACGTGAAGCAGAAGAGACATGTTTGTCGAATTTTGTCCCCGACTGTGAAGCAGAGTCAATGTCGATAGGTTATTAACACCTCTTGGTGTTTCAAGCTGATTAGCCCAAAGTCCTGTACACACACACACACACACACACACACACACACACACACTCTCTCTCTCTCTCTCTCTCTCTCTCTCTCTCTAATGTATATACACATGTATATATGTATATATACGTTTAGGAACATAAATATATGTATATATACAATGGAATCTTTCCCTTCCAGTTTCTATTTCTTTTCCCTTTCGTTATTTCTTTCCGTTTTTCCTCCTCCTGCTGTGTCACCCATTGAGCCAGTCTTCCCCATCATTATCCTCTCAACCGATAATCACAAAAATAGCTGGAGCCCATCTAATGATACCTGATGGTAACTGATGCCCTTGAGAGATTATTGTGCCGCGTCCTCACCCACATTTATCACAGCAAAGTTTCCAGACCTGATTGGGGGGTATTGTTGGTTAGCACATCCAATTCACGACTGAAAGAACCCAAGCTCGATTCTCGGGCTGGTCAGACTGGTGGACGCAAGTTTGTTTCCCCTTTGCCAGTGTTGCCCCAGAGGTACATTTGGGGATCTGGATGTCGGTATTCTAGGGTAAGACTGAGGCGGCAAAAAGTCCCTTGAAGACCCTCCTGCAGTCGGTAGGCATTACTCTTAACATTTTTCTTACTATATCTGGAGCGGAACTGTACCTTTGAAATCCCAGCACGGTAGGCCCTACCGTAACGCCTTCACCGTCATTATCGCTGTAGTTATCAAATTACTAGTGGGAAGAAAGCTTAGATGAATGCTTATCAATTACATGGGGATCATTATGGCGGACAATCGATCTTTGGTTAGTCGTAATTTTCCCTCCAAATGCAACCCGCGGTAGTCGATGCTGTATATGACATTTGTACTGCTGGGTGAACAGGGACAAGGAGTGTGACCGTCCCGAGGTGGGTGGGAGGCGTTAGTCGGGTGTCAGCAGATGGGGGCTGGGGATTGTGAGGATGCAGTTTCTATTTCGACTGTTGAAGGGAACAGTTTGTGGATTCAGTTTGGTTATACATAGTCTCCTGCCATCCCATTTATCTTTTCCTATATATTATAAAAATACCCCCACTACTGCACGGTTTTTCTAACCTGACATAGTGACATATATCTCGAAAAGAGACTCATTCATACATAATAGCTGATGTTAATTAAATTTCATATTGACACGTCTTAGTATCTAAGTTGTGGGGGTGACACAGTTCCGTGAGTTAAAGCAAACCGACTATAATACCACCACACGGTGCTGAATGCGATAGCCTTAGCACGTCACTATAAAGAAGGGTGAGCTTTATTGATTAAGTGGTGATGTTTAGGGTTTATGAGGCCGGCCATCAATCAGAGTTCTTAGTGTGCATCCAGAGTTAGAGAAAATAAAGCCGCGTCTCAGGCCACGGTATTGTTATTGTTTGTATCGCGCCTTGTTTAGCCTCTCTGTTTACAGTCATCATAAATACGGGTTTAATATTTAAAATTTCTCATCAAAAATATTTATGATTTTCCTGTTCCTTAAGAAAGGTCACAGCGACCTTCCCACCATCTCATTTTAAAGGTGCCTGCGCTCGATTTTTCATTCCAGAACCAGTACTTTGGGTCTTTTGAATACAAATATTTCTGTCTGTCATGTGAAACGCAGCACGTCAGGTAAAGACATTATCTTATAATAAACTTAGCTGAAAATAACAGAACAGTACTTAAGAAAGAAATAAAATTAACTTAATAAAACGTATTAAACAGATACTGGTAAAGACTTGTTTTTTAGTGAACCAGAAAAATAAGTGAATAAATAAAGCGGAACCTGCTGATAAGCAGCAAAAAAAAAAAAAGAAAAAAAAAAGAAAAAAAAAGCCAACCCTCAGACCTCTGGATGTGTCTCAGTGGCGAGTAAATTCGTCTGGCGTTACCCTAAGGAAAACAGATAAGCCGTGTGCCGAGGTGTGGGAGTTAAATCGAGATAGTTTCTTAGGACAGCTATCAGGAGCACGAAGGAGTATATTGTTATAAATGATGTGGCTTGTCCTTCAGCCGTCCAAAACGAACTGCATTACTTTTCTTGCTATTGCCTGCGTGACATGACCACTGTGGCCAGCATGACCCCAGAGCAAGGCAGGTCAAGGAGGACTCCACTCATCAAGGATCACACCACAGGCCCACCTGTCCCTCCACATTCTTATACACCATTTCCACCTAAATCCGTCCAGCTTGACATTATAATATCACGATTAAGTTTCTTTCTTGTAGTATTTTCCTTGACCCTTTCTTTGCCCTGCCTAGCCATTACTGTTACATACTTTCACTTGTTAATTTTCAGTGCTGTATATCAGCCTTGTCATTTGTCTTTGCAGTTATTCACATTTTTTAACACCTGTTCTTTTCTGTTATTTTTGCAATTTCCTTTCCATCACACTCTGTATTATCCTACTCTCCCACCCCTCCCCTTCCCCCATCATCCACTCTTCCTCTTCCCAATCATCCACTCTTTTCCTTCCACCATCATCCACTCCTCCCTCTTCCCAGTCATGCACTCCACTCCCCTCACGAACCATCCCTCCCTTCCTCCATGACCCCCACCACTGTCTTTCCTGCCCAAACACAAACTTTCCCTCATTAATATACTCAGTCATCAGTCTCTTACCACCTTTCACACAAGCATTTCCCTCACCTCACGAACCTTAACCTCACCATCCCTCAGCCTCCCACACTTACTCCCTCCCGTCACTGCCTCTCGCTAACATCCCACTCACTCACTTTCACTCACTCACCCCCTCTCACCACCTTTATCATTTATGTTCCCCCACTCACCCCCTCAAGCTAACCCCTCCTCACTTACCCCTCTCCCTTACCCCTTCTCACTCAGCCTCTCACTCTCCTCTACCTTTATTCTCTCTCCTTCCTCCATCATCTTCCTTCACTCTCCCTCCCCCTCCCTCACTATCCCTGATCACCCCTGTCACCATCCCTCTTCCATCACCCTTCCTCATTTTTCCTTCCCTTCCCTCAGACTTTCGTTTTCGCCACTGAATGAAGGTGAAGTGTTGAGGCTTGATGGAGGAGGGGGGGTGGGGGCTGGCTGTATGGGGTGGGGGATGGGGCGGGTTTTTGTTGTACTCCCGGTCCTGAGAGAGAGAGAGAGAGAGAGAGAGAGAGAGAGAGAGAGAGAAACACTGGTTGTTCTTGCTATCTTTTGAAGCTTTTACTCATGCAGCCAAGACTTTCCAAACTGGACAGGTTACATGCACCGGTAGCTGTCTTTAACCCTGTCAGTGCGAGGCCGCTTTTTAAATCTAAATAACATCGCTGGGAGGGAGCAGGCATAAGATATAGTCCTCGTCCTGATGTGCAGCATGGCCTTAGATTTAACAGACTAGTTGTCAGTCCCCGATATATAAAACTTTACATACTTTTGAATATACATTGATACATACAGTACATATAAGTACAATATACTTTCATACACATGGCAGAAGTAAGTCCAACCAGTAGACGTATCCATAATCCCCCTTCCTCCCCCGGGTCCCGATTTATAGCTCATCCTAGTCGTGATATGGGTGGACATGGGGTAAATGGAGTGACATGGTGCCGAGATGATAACCCTACCCGTTAGTGCTGTTGTTGTGACCACTGCGCCAAAGTAAACAAGGCCTGACCGCTGCTACAATGACTGCTGCTGTAGTGTTACCCTAGTCTGCTGGCGCCTCGCCCCATCCCCACCACCACCCCAGGTCCCGGCACTCTCATATTCACCTCCCTCCCCACCATCCTCCACCTACACCCTTTTCTTCCCTATCCTACCCGCATTTTCCACCCCTCCTCCACCCACATTCTCCACCCGTTTCAATACCTTCACAAATCCCCTTCCACCCCCCCTTCCCCCTCCGCTACTCATCGTACACCCACACATCCACCCCTTTCCCCTCTTATCCATCCGTCACTCCTTTATCTCCTTCTACCCACATATTCTTCTCCCCCCCTCCTCCCGCTGTTCCTCCCCTCTCATATTCCTCCCTCCCTCCCACTACTCTGTGTACACCCACATCACCTCGTCTCCCACCTATTCTCCATTCCTCAGCACTTTCTCTGAAATAGGAGAGAAAAGAGTAAGAGCAGTTACAGCGAAACAGTGATCAGCCTTTTGAATCCAGTGTACCTGGTGAAATGTTGGCCAGATACCATACTAGGTGCGATTAAGCCTGGAAAATGTGAAGCTTTTAGTTTGTGCATATATATATATATATATATATATATATATATATATATATATATATATATATATATATATATATATATATATACTGTATAAAAGTGTGTGTGTGTGTGTGTGTGTGTGTGTGTGTGTGTGTGTGTTTGTGCAAAAAAAAAAGATACCAGTAATGATAATTATGAGCTTCGTGAAAGATTTCTTTGTATCCTATGTGACGTCATATTGTATTTTATTTTTGTAGTAACCAGAGGATTATTTTCGCTTCAAAAGAGCAACCTCGTAGTTAGTGAAGGTTGTTAGCAAACCCATCTAGACAGAAAGTCTGTCCCTAGGTGAATAAAATCGTCTGCAGATAGCATGAATTCAGGGAAATGTCTTCATCGGATTGAAATGGTTGATTTCCAGCTGTGAGACCTGACGTAATTTAATACGCAACTTTATGAGGCAGTGTTAACGTGATTTTAGACTAACATAGTACCGTATTCAAAATAGCTAACTGTTCTTTACATTGTTTTCACCGTCACCTAATCAGTATTTTTTGCATCATATCAGAACTGGACTGGTAACTCCTGTTCTCCATATTAAAACTTGAAATACAGCTTACAGTTTGCCTAACTGGCCCTCCCACATCGCTGACTCGGCAAGAAAAAGTACAAGTGGGTATATCACAAAATGATGATATAATGGTATCTGTTTAGCTTTATGCAGAAAGAACATCAGGTGTAACTTTTCCCTTTGACATTTGAATTCAAGAGTTTGCACTTTTTCAGTCCGATAATGCTTTTTAAATTTTCTTCTTGCAACCAGACGGTTATATTCAGCTTAGGATAGAGCTTTGGAAATGGAAGGGATTGGAGATACTCTTTATTAACTCCAACTTGAACTTTTTTCTATAGTGCATAAAATCGTGCGGTGGCAGCAAATATAAAGATGTCGGTTGACTGAAGAGGTTAAGGTGCAACTTTCCCTTCGACATTCAAGACTGTGTATAGAAAGGTTTCCGTGCCAACACCGACACTGGTGGAAATGTCCCCCACCCACATTTTGCAGCTCATGTTACGTAACCCGCCCTATCTGGACTTCGAAAGCAGTTGAAAATGCCACTATAAAATTCTTCCTCGTCATTTAAGGAAGTATGTATTAGAGCGCACAGCCAGAGTAAGAGTGGATGTGAGTGAGGTAGAGGGGCACAGGGGGAAAGGGGACTGAGGATGAGGTGGAGAGGTGGAGTGGAGATGTACATGGTGTGAGTATGAGAAAGGGTAGCCTGATAACGGAAGATAGAGTGACGTGGAGGCGATCTGTGTGTCCATCCCCTCCGAGAGTAAGACGTCTGACTAGGTAAACAGACAAAGTGATAGACAGAACATAAGCATACAAAAAGAGCTTGCCGTAACTTCCCTTGTTGGCATTTGGAAAAGTGAGTCTTGGAAGTAGAACATAGGGTACAGTAGTTCTCTGTGACTGACACGCTTTACACACACACACACACACACACACACACACACACACACACACACACACCGCTTCCTGCCTGCCTACCTCCACAGTCCCGTTAGTTTGGAAAGGTGGGGTCCTGGTGGTGGTCATGCGTGTGGAAGTGACCTCAGACATAAGTGTGACCTATCGCTGACCCCTGACCTTGCTCAAACCTGTACTGGGTACAGGAGGGGGATGGGGAATCAGAGGGGTGTAGGGAAAGGAGGGTTGGGAGGTAGGGGTTACTGGGGAGATGAAGGGGGGAGTAGAAATGGGGAGGAATAACTTGGGATTGTGACGAAAGAGTAAGGGTAGGGAGGGGATGGGGTGAGACAGGGGATTGAGGAGGAGGGAAGAATGAGGCACGGGAGGACTGGGAAGGAAAGAGGGGTGCGAGGTAGGGAGGGCGAGATGTGTTGGGGACGTTCGAGAGGTGTGAGGATTGAAAGGGAAAAGTATGGTTAGGGAATTGGGAATGAAGATAGGAATGGGATAGAATAGGGAGAGGGAGGGGTATGGTTTCGGGATGGGGCAGTGTCGAATAGGAAAGAGGGACTGTGTTGGAGACGTGAGGGGAGGGATGTGGAGATATGGAGGGAAAAATAGAGATAGAACGAGGTGAATGAGGATAGGAATGGAGTTGAGTAGGGGAGAGGATCAAGATGGGGGAGAGATAGGAAGGGGTGATGGAGTACGAGTGGGAAGGAAGGAGTGGTGGTATGATGTCTGTGTTTTGTGTGTGCTGTGATGGATGTGTGGGATCTGAGGATTCGGAAAGAGAAAGAAAAAAGTTATTGTGGGCGTTGTTATAAGAGTGGAGTTGGGTGGGAATTGGATGTGTTGGGAGGGGGTTTTGGTGGGAATGGAGGTTAATGAGGCTGTGGTATGGTGGTACCGTGGTTCGGAATGTGGTGGCACGGGAACACTTTATCGTAAAAATGTAGTAGGAATGAGATGTGAGGGATCAGAAAGTTTTATGAATGTGATTTAACGAGACTCTGGTGTGTAGGTAACAGGTTTGTGAAGCTGGTTAATCTCACCCAGAGAACGTTTTCTTGATTTTATTCTTGTTGTCTCTAGACGGTATTACTCATCTTAAGGAAAACCATTTGTGGTGAAAGTACTGTCTCACCCCGTAGTTCAGAAAGTCTATCAGAAAATTAACAAAATTTGTTTCAAGAAGCAAAACTTAAAGACCACGTCATCAGACTGACAAATTAAAGAGGGAACATGTAACATTAGTCAAAGGGAGGAATGACAACATGTAGTCTGTTAAGTTAAGAGAACAGGAGGGATAAGACGGGGTTGTGTGATGTGGGATGAAGTAGAGATACGATGTAGGATGTGGCTGAGACGGAGGGTAACTAAGAGTAATGAAGAGGGAAGATGTAGCATTTAGTGTGGATAAGGGATATGTTGAGAAGTTTGATATGTAACATGGAGGCATTGCTTGTTAATGAGTGAGTAGTAAGTTGAAAGAAAGGCTGGAATGGTGTTTTACTCGGAGGGTGTAGTGCTAGGGGGGGGGGGGTGCTGGGACGATGTGGCGTTGGAAGGGATGGTGCCGGGAAAGTGTGGTGATGAGAGGCTGTGGTGCTGGAAGGGATGATGCTGGGAGGGTGTGGTGTTAGGAGGGTGTTGTGATGGAAGGGATGGTGCTGGAAGGGTGTAGTGTTGGAATGGGTTATAGTGGAAAATGATAAGAAGAACAGATGTGTGAAATGACATGCAACTGTTTATGAAGACAACGCTTATGATGAAAATAGCAAATACAGTTAAAATATACCCTATAAGAAACGTAGTGACAAGATATTTTCAGGTGACAAACACGATGGCAGATGACAGAATAACACGATGAAGAAAGAAAGAGGAAATACAAAAGTCAGCATGATGAAGAATAACAGAGATTTTTCAATGTGAAAGTCATAAAGTAAAAGCAGACAGTGTACCATAAAAAGCAATCAAGATATGACATTCAGTACCAGTCCACTTTACTTAATAATGAGAATTACTTAGAATGACAAATGAGGAGAGTGGAAGAAAAGGAGACACGAAACTACGAATAAGATGAAGAATTTAATTTATGAAAAGAGTAATGTGTAGTATGAAGAAACCGTGTGGTATGAAGGTAACAGATATAAGGAGAGGAGTGTTGAGGGAGACTGATGGTGTGATGTGATGTTTTGTGGAAAGATGGCGTTGTGGTATATTGTGCAGGCCATGGGATGTGATGAGTTGTGATGTATTGTGAGTTGGTATGATGTACTGTGAGTTGGTATGGAGTAGGCTTCTGTGAGTTGGTATGGAGTACTGTTAGTTGGTAAGATGCACTGTGCTGTATTGTTAAATTATATACTTATGATGTGCAGGTCAAGTGGGGTTGGTGGAGGATTAGTGCCCCTCCCCGTAAAACAATTAACTCTTAAGCCCTTGGCCACCCCGTGTGGGATACATGGCGTCTGGCAATGAATGAATGAATGATGTGCAGGTCATGATGTGAAATGGTGTGGATGAAGTTCTGGCAAGTTGATATATAGGGGAATGAGAGCACTAGTATGAAATAGTGTGGGATGTGAGGTGGTATATGGTGGTATGAGGTGGTATAAGCTGGTATGAGGCGATATGAGATAGTTTAGGGGGATAAGAGGGCAAGGTAGGCTAAGTGGAGCAACATGAGTGAGAGTCCGCCTAAAGGGCAGGTGTAGTTGTGTAAGAGTGGCGCTGCAGGGTGTAAGTGGTTGTGTAAGAGGTAAATAAAGTGGGACAAGAGGCAGGCCAAGGGGAAGGGGATGAAGAATAGGCGAGGGAAGTAGAAGAGGAAGGGAAAAGGCTAATGACGTGGAAGAGGAAGGGTAAATGGTGAAGGAAGTGGAAATAGCAAGGGAAGTCGGAAAGGATGTGTGACAGGTAGAGGAAGTAGAAGAAGGAAAGTGGAAGTGTGTGTCCAAAAGGAAAGTGAAGTGGAAAAACAAGTGTAAGAATCAGGGGAAGTAAAAGAAGAGGTGTGACAAGTAAGGTAGGTGCAAGAGTGAGTAGTAAAGTAATGGAGGCGAAGCGGTAATGATGATGAAGTGATAGAGGAGGAGAGTATGTGAAAAAGTGTGATGGTGGTGGTGGTGGAGCTTACAAGTGGGGCGGTGAGAGTAGGGGTGGGAGGGTAAGATGGAGGGGAAGTGTTGAGGAGGGGGTCAGTGGGAGGCCGGCGTGTGTGAGAGATTTAGGAAAGGAGGGGAGAGGTATGTAGGAGAGAAGCGAAAAGGACTGGGAGGGAGTGAAGGGAGGTACCGGAGAGATGGGCGGGTACGTTGTGAGTAGAGAGATGAGAGGGATAGGAAAGAAGGGGAAATAAAGTGAGATACACAGATACACAAACCCAGGATCTACACACGTCCCAATCAGGTGATGTGGAGTGAGCGATAAAAAAATGTACTTATTCCCCAGTCACTAAAGTATTAACAAAAGAACAGACCAAACAGGGTAGGTGGAAGAGGGAGGTAAGGTGTGAGAATAATGAGAAGGGAAGGGAAACTGAGACGGAAGTGAGAGAAAGAGAAGACAGGTACAAGGAGGGAGGGTGTGGAGAGAATAAAGGGAATTGAGGTGAATTATGGAGAGGGAGGAAAAGAGGTGGTGTAAGCAGAGAAGAGGACGGTGACAGGGTGGGGGAAAGAGAGTGACAGAAAGAAGGGAAGTGGGAGGGACAGGATGGAAGTACAAAGGAGTGCAAAGGAAGGCAAACAGCAACAGCCCTGTTGGTCCTTTCGCGGTTGTTTGGTGTAGGGAAGGTTATAACTAACCAAACTAGAAAGCACTCAGCAAGCGCATACCTCTACCAATGCCATTGCCATTAAAAATGATCCGGACATATTGTGTGGAATACATAGGAACAGGATCTGCCCCAAAATTTAATCAATTCTTTTTTGGCCCATGGCCGACCCTTCCACAAATTTCACTGAAATTCATTGAGGACTTTTGGAGATATCATGTGGACAAACATACAAACAGGTGAATACATAACCTCCTCCAACTTTGCTGGCGGAGGTAACCAGTCTATCAGCTAGAGACAAGGGATAGAAAAGCAGGAAGGCTTCGCCCCACCCACCGAACCCTCTTGCCGAAGCCGACAGGAAATAGTGAGAAGGACCACCAGGCAGCATAGAAAAACTGTCATGGAAATATCACTGGAAAAAGGGAAGGAATATTTTACTCTGCACTACCTACACTATGTACCTGAAAGTGAGAGTTGAAGTGAAAGGGGGTGTGGAGGAGTGAGAGGGAGAGGCAGGAGGTAAAAGAGAGAGAGAGAGAGAGAGAATGGGGAAATGAAGAAGAGGGAAGGAGAGGTGAAAAAGAAATAAGATAAAGGCAAGACTGGTGTGAGGAAAGGGGAGGGGAGTGATAGGGAGGGGAGGGGGATATGAGGGAGA
>NC_136959.1:46201200-46288700 GCF_032717465.1 Coenobita brevimanus
CATTTCCTTTTCTTACACCACCACCCACACGTCTCACACCACACACCTCTTCTGCATGCCCCACCACGGCACTCTTAAACAACTGCCATTCCTCCTCCATGCTGCTATTTTCCCGATCTTTAACTGAGTTCCACTCATCTTTCAATTTCTCCTGATACTCTATCTTTTTCTCTCTTTTATCCAACTCACTCACTTTCAAAACCTCCCTGGCACACCTAACCGTCCTAGCTCTCACCCATCTCTTACCTGCTCTTAACTTTCCCTCCACCAGGTAGTGGTCAGACATACCTCCACCCTCCCCTCTCAGAACTCTCACATCCAACAATCTTCCTATTACATTCCTAGACACAACCACATAGTCCATCAAAGCTCTATCAACAACCCTTCCACCCTCCTGTCTCACCCATGTATACTTATAAATATCTTTCTTCTCAAACAGCGTATTCCCAATCACCATCTCTCGCTCAACACACATCGCTATCATTCGTTCCCCATTTTCATTTCTTCCAGGCACACCATGCATACCAACTACGCCTTCAACTGCTACATTTCCCACTCTAGCATTCAGATCTCCCATCATTACCACATTCACATTTGCTCCAAAACTCTGCAGACACTCATCAACATCATTCCAGAAAGACTCCCTCTCTTGTTCATCCCTTTCACTACCAGGCCCATATGCACTCACAAACACCCACAACTCACGTTCAAATTTCGCTTTCACCCACATCAGTCTCGATGACACCTCCTTCCATTCAGTCACACATTACTGTACTTCCGGACTCACTAACAAGGCCACACCTTCTCTTGCCCTTCCTCAATCAACACCTGACAATCTTCCATTCACATTTCCAAAAATAGACTCCCCCTTCCCTTTCATCTTCGTTTCACTCAAAGCTAACACATCCAACTTTCTTCTCACAAACATTCTCCCAATCTCCTCCCTTTTAGCCTCAATCGTACTACATCCACGCACATTCATAGACCCAATCTTCAGGGTACGGGGATAACTCCATCCCCCATCCCTTTCTCTGGCCTGTCTCATTTTAGGAACTAAAAAACAGAGGAGGGGGTCCCTAGTCCCCTCATCCCGCCCCTTTTAGTCGCCTTTTACGACACGCAGGGAATACGGTGGCAGTATTCTTCCTAACACAACCTGGCCGCAGAGTAGTAGTACCACCCCATAGTGCGGCCAGGTTGTGTCCCCACCGCCACAGGGGGGATAATGATATGTATATATATATATATATATATATATATATATATATATATATATATATATATATATATATATATATATATATATATATAATGTGTGTGTGTGTGTGTGTGTGTGTGTGTGTGTGTGTGTGTGTGTGTGTGTGTGTCTGTGTCTGTGTTTATCTCTCTAAACCAGTCTTTTTTTTTTTTCTGTTTTTTTTTTTTGTGAAAAATAACAGGGGAAGAAAAAACAAATTAAATAAAAAAAATAATCCATACAGCAGATTACAGGTGCCCACCATTCGTAAAAAATCTGCAACAGTTGGACCTGAAGTGCTGTAGGTTCAAGTTTGGGGGAAACTATTCTGGGGAAGCGAGTTCCAAAGAGATGCAGTTCGGGGAATAAAAGGATTCTAATAGGCATTCCTGCAATTCTGCAATATGGCAGTGTGACTGACCAGTCATGAGCGCCACCAGATGCCCATGCAGCATGGGGGAAGGATTGGGGAGAAGGCACAGTGGATGCAACTTCGTCTGAACATTTGCCATAAAAGTGTCTGTAAAATAATGCAAGGGAGGCAAGGGGAGGTAGTTCATTTGTAACTGCAGAGTTATTTATAATTTTTGTAACTTTGTTCTAGATTTCGTTCAGTTGTTTTAGTGCAGCTTATCCACATCCACTCCACAAGGGTGAGCAATATTCCAACTGAGAGTACACGTGACTTGTAAATTACAGCTAACTGCTCCTCATTGAAGAAGTTATGGGTTCCGTAGAATACTCAAAGTTTCTTTGAAGCGGTTTTAGCAAGTGATCTAACATGAGAGGCACAGCTGAGGCTATTGTTCAATGGAACACAGAGAATTTCAATACTTGTAGAGATAGGAATATTAGTAGAACCGAAGGTAAAATAGGAATCATGCAATATCTGCTGTAAACTGTATATATTTGGCTTTCTTAGCACTAAATGAGATGATGTTATTTTGCCCCCATTCAGTGATCTTAGATAAGTCTTAATTTATCGGGATAGCTGTATTAAGTTGCGATTTTTTTTTTTTTTTAATAACAGAACACAGGAAGGAAAAACAAATGAATAAGACAAAATAATTCATACACCAGATTACTGGCGTCCTCCATTCATAAATAATGTGTAACAGTTGGACTTGAACAGGTGTAGGTTGAAGTCTGGGGGGAAACAACTCCAGGGAAGCGAGTTCCAAAGAGATGCAGTTCGAGGAATAAAAGATTTTTGATAGAAGTTCTGCAATATGGCTGTGTGACGATCTAGTCATGAGCGCAATCAGATGTCTGTGTAATGTGAGGGAAGGCATGGAGAGGTGACACAATGGACGCAACTTCGTCTGAGTATCTGCCGTAAAAGTATCTGTATAATAATGCCTGGGAGGCAGCATTCCCTCTTTCTTGTAGGGGGAGTAGTTTATTTGTAATAGCAGGGTTATTAATAATTCTAACAGCTTTGTTCTGAATTTTGTCTCATTGTTTTAGTGCAACCTCTCCACATCCATTCCACAAGGGTGAGCAATATTCTAGCTGAAAGCACACATGACTTTTAGAAATTATAGCTAACTACTCGTCGGTGAAGAAGTTACGAACTCTGTACAATAATCCAAGTTTCTCTTAGGCGGTTTTAGCGAATGATCTAACATGAGAGGTCCAGCTGAGGGGATTGTTAAGTGAAATACAGAGAATTTCAGTAGTTCTGGAGATGGGAATATTAGTAGCACTGAAGGTAATATACGAATCTGGCAGTATCTGTCTGTTAGAAAATTGTATATATTTGGTTTTACTAGCATTAAATGAGACAAGGTTATTTTGTCCCCATTCATTGATCTTAGATAAGTCTTGATTTATGGAGATGGCTGCATTGAGTTGAGAGTTAGAGATATTAAACTCTATGAATAGATGTTTGAGTGTGAATGAACGGAGAAGTGTTGAGTCATCAGCGTATGAATGGATGGGATTGTGGGTGACAGATAAGAGAACATTAATATGAACTAGAAATAGGGTTGGCTCCAGAACTGATCCTTGTGGCAAGCCGGCGTTAACTGAGTGGAAATTGGAATATACATCCTCTACGTTTACTCTCATTTTTCTGTCGCTGAGATATGAGGAAAGCAGAGGAACAAAAGACGTTAGTCCATAGCGTGGGAGTTTGGATAGCAGGGAACGGTCCCACACTCTGTCGTAAGCTTAAAAAATATCAAGGGCTACTGCATGAGTTTTTCTGTGTTGGTCAATTGATTGATGGATGGTATGATCTTTCGTGGCGAAAACCATATTGTCTATCACTAATTTAGTTGTTGGATTCAAGGTGTTTAACTATGTGCTTATTAATTACAATTTCAAATACTTTACCAAGAGAAGATGTGATAGCTATTGATCTGTAATCAGAGAGGTCAGAGGAACTTTCTTTCTTTGGAATTGGGTGGATATTGGCTTCTTTCCAAGGATTAGGGAATGAGTACGTGCGCATAATCTGAATAATAGAACAGAAGCAAACTCTGGGGAACACTTTCAAACAGTTGGAGGAATTCCATCTGGACCTGGAGCTTTGTTGGTTGGTAAATTGTCTAGGATAGGTTTTACGTATCTAGTCTTTATCTTAAGTGGAACAGTTTCGGGAGAGTCAGCTTTTAGTGAGGGGACGTTCACCGACTTCTTCTTAAGTAGAATTTCTGGCAAACGTACTGGTCATTTAAAGAGTTCCTATCTGAAGATTTTAGTGGAGGAATGGGCGATGGCTCTCTCTCTCTCTCTCTCTCTCTCTCTCTCTCTCTCTCTCTCTCTCTCTCTCTCTCTCTCTCTCTCTCTCTCTCATACTGATTACATATTCCCTGGATACAATTTCCTTCTGTTCTGACTCATCTCCTCCCTCCCACCCCGCCTCCCTTGTTTCCTCTCTCTCTCTCTCTCCCTCCCTCACGGTATCTCCTCCATCCCTCACACTGTTTCTATCATTATTACTCTTTCTCCTTTCCTTTCCCTCTCTTTTCGTCTTTACTTTTCTCTCCATCCTTCTTCTCTCATGTCTCCGCTTTTTCTCCCTCTCTTTTAATCGAAATCTTCTCTTTTTCCCTCCTTTTCCTCTTTTTCAGTTTTTTACTTACGAAATTTTCCTTCTCTCCTTCCCCTCTCCCTCATTCTCCCTCTCTTCTTCCATCTCCTTCATTCTCCCTTTCTACTTCGTTCTCCCTGCCCCATCCTCTCCCCCTTTACTTCTGCCTCCCCTTCCCTGTCTCACTGATTACATCTTCGCTCACTTCCTTCTCCAAACTTGACTCATCCTCTCTCTCTCTCTCTCTCTCTCTCTCTACCTAGCTACTTTCCTGTCACTTAATCTATCAGTCTACCTATCTGCCTCTATCAGCATTTCTGTGTGTCTGTCTATCTAAATAACTATATATTTATGCCTTTCTACTCACTTATTTGTTCTTGTAATCCCTCCCTGCCAATTCACCTCGGTTTGTTTCTCTCGCACAAACTTCCCTCTCATTTCATTTCCATCCATACAATTTTTTTTTTTTTCGGCATAGTTTATCTAAGAGATAACGGTACAGTATTCACCAATGTTGTACTTTATATTAGCATTTTATATTTCACTTTCAATACGCAAATAGTCCCAGCAGCAAGAGCGTCACCTTTATATACTGTATATTGTCAATGTTTGTGTATAAACTTAGCTTTGTATTATGCAGGTGTCTTAAGACATGAAAGGAATTTCTTAATCTTTAAATGCTTGGTTGTCACATTTCTTTCTGCCTTTTCGCACCAAGAATTCTGTGTGCCAGCTTTGTTAATGTCGCAGCAAATTATTACCCTTGTCAGTATTACTTATCCTCTTTCTCACTACTACATGGGGTGGAAGGGATGCAAAAATAACTTTCAATATAATCCAAGGAAATGTAGACAGGTAGGGATGTTGTATAGACAACAGGGCGTCGACATAAAATATTCTCTATAACCATATCAAGGTTGGGAATTCAGCGAGTAAATATTAGACTCAGTGATTGCGGCAGAAGGGTAAAATTTAAGCTTGGACATTTTTCCAAGTTTTACGAATGTCATAAAATAAGTTTGCACTCTGTTACCTTCTGATGTACTAAGGTGCACCAAATGTTGCTTTAAAATCAAGTTTAGGCCATGCAAATTACGTCTTAGAATTTGTGGATGTCAGTTTCCAGTTTGCAGATGCGATACCGTTACTGCCTGAGGCTTAATACCGAACCTCACCCCTCTTCTCACTTTCCTCTCCTGGCTAATAGTGCAAAGCTGAGAAAGACTTGATATGTTTTGCAGCCCAAAGATAATTGTTTGATGTGTCAGGGGTGGGGGGGATGACGGATATGGCCAAGTGCGAAGTAAACGCCGAACTGTAAGATAACTTTTTTTTCCTGTTAAGTGTACATAAAAATTACCTTCGATATCCCAAGTACCGTCTTTGATAATGTTATAAGCATTGGCTAACAATATGCAGTTATAAACCAATTATCTTCCATGGAAATTGCATATATATTTTACTTCAGGTTATGGAAATGCCATCTTGGACAGTGATAATGTTAGCCTGTGGTATTTAGAGGTAGCTCCGTTAACGTTTGATAGTTAAATTTTAAATAAATGTATGTTACATAATGCAACTTCTGTCTTCTAATATAGATATCTGCTTATATTTTGCAGATACAACCCCGTTACTCTCATTCCTTAACACGTACACTAACCAATTCAGTTTCAGGATGTATTTTGTATTTCCTGCCTGTAGACGATTTATTCAACTTAGGAGAGGCTTTTCTAGCAGTAGGGAATACACAGAGTCTTCATTCGTGTAAGAAGTTTCCCATAAATTTAAAAAAAAATGTGGGGGTGGCACGAACAACCTAAACAGGATGTCTTGTTTTCGAAGAGTTAATGTTGTTTAATGTATTACTGTACAATCTTCGTCTTATATACACGTGCCACCTTACAGCTTGCATTTGCAGGCCCGTTACTCTTGCACTCCTTACAGGTAATAAATGCTCCCTTCGATGTTGCAACCAGCGTCTTGGAAAATGCACTGGACACTATTTACAACAGATCTGGTTCCTTTACTCCTTCATTCACCACAGGTTTATAACTGTTGCTGCTGATGTTGCAGCCAGTGTGTTAGATAATGCACATGTCAGTTTACTTTCTTTACACGCCCATAATTGATGCTGTAGGCACTACCACCACCATCATATATAATACACCTCGCAGCTTTACAGTATGCAGCGGTGTTTCCTTTGGACCGTGTTCTCACTGATGTTGGGGCTTTCATAACACTTCTTCTTCAGCGATTTACTTTGCCTGTTACACCTTAACCCTCTCATGGTTGCCTCTTCTTTAGTAGTTTGATACAGCCAACGTCAGACGATTTTATTCAGCTTAGAGGAAGTTGCAGTAGCTTGAGAATACTGATAGTGTCATCATTAATACACTCATGCTAGGGGTGCCTCTGAGGGGTCCGTACACATTCAGACCAGCCTATCCTGCTGCCTGCACAGGATGCATTCAGTCGGCCTGATGTTGGCCACACACATTGGGTGCTGCTGGATGGTCACACTTAAGTCCTAGCGAAATAGTCGGGTGAGGATGGTTATGGCTGATTGTGTGACAATTAGGAACTCAATGTATTTACACTTGCAGTTTTTGCAGTTGCAAGTGCTAGAGTTCTAACAATGAGAGGGTTGATGGTATTAGTATAATCTCTCTTAGACTCATATTATCATACATAGATTAATATAATCTGGTATCACCTGGAATAGAAGACTTGTGTTGTTTCCACTACGAAATAGTTTAAAAAGCAAAGAAACAAGAACAAAAAAAAAAACTTTGGTTGCCTCACCCACCCCTGCAATTAATTAAGGGGAAGAGTTAACTATTAATATGGGAGGCAGAGTGGCAGACTTTGAGAGTCCCACTCTCTATAAATTCATTTCAAGTAAAGGTTTATTTTTGTGCAGAATTTCGTGTGCTTACGTAAAGACTTGAGCCGTTGTCCCTCTTGGAGGCAGTCCTCACCGTGGGGTATGGACATCGGAAGTGTCATCCTGCCTAAAACATGGCCAGGGGGAACGTCTACCACTATGCAAAATTTTGTGTTCCTAAGTTAAAAACCATGACCGTGCATACAGACTTTGACTAGGACACTCTGAGGCAACCCTCCCTCTGGGGCTTTACCTTCGAGGTTTCACCCACCTAAAACGTGACCCCAGTAAAGGCCTACCAATGTGCAAAATTTCTTATTCTTAAGTAAAGAAAGTATGGCATTGTCGCCTCTGGATGGTGCACCCCGCCAGTGATGGTCATTGGGAATCCCACCCTGCCTAAAACGTGGCCGACATATTCACCTTCTAATATGAAAAATTCCGTGTTCCTAGGTTAAAATTATTGCCGTGAATCATGGCTTTGCCGAGACCCCCGGGAGCCACCCTCTCCCATGTGAGGGGTGACCAAAGGTGGTTCCACCCTTTCCAAAACGTGACCACGGAGAACATCTGTCAGTATGCAAAACTTCTCTTCATAGGTTATAAATTTGGGCTATGCATAACGCCGTTCTCTCGATACCATCAGGGGCCGCTCACCTCCTCCCCCCCGTGGGAGGATGGTGACCCACGGGGATCCCACCATCCTTAAAACCTGGTGAAAGTGAAGTTTTACCATAGTGCAAAAATTCGTGTGCAGAGGGGGAAAAACAGCCGTACCTAACAGATTTGGGGATACCCGGGGGCCGCTGTCCCCTTGGGGGAGGGTCTACCACTGGCAAACTTCGTTTCCCTAATACTTCTTCCATTAGGTCTGAACCCCATTCTTCAAGTGTGTGACACAGTTAGAGATCAGTGCACATTTGGCCGGCTCTGTGGGTGGGGCAGAAATATACAGTTAACTCTCCATTGCGATGACTAATTTGTTACCTACTGCTTCCTCTGGGCGATTTTGATTAGCTTAGGAGAGGTGTGTCACATAGCAGAGGTTAAATGTAGTCTTCCTTCATCCTTTCAATGCATGAGGTCTCTTGTTAGGTGCTGGAAGAATAAACAGGGCACTCTTGACACACTAAAGAAATAAAATACTCATACCAATAAAATAAATTCAGTGAAGCAGGAATTGTGATAGTAATAGAATAAATATTGATTAAACTGAGTTTAACAGCCTTATTCATGAATGTTTCACGAACCAGACCTAACACAGCGTTCCACAAGCATAGATTTTCTTTGTAAAATTCAATGAACTTCCTCCAAAGCCTCGGGTGATTTCCACTTGTCCATGTTGCTGCTGGGTTGTTGACTGGACGCTACCGAGTGCCGGTGTCACGTGGTGAGTTGTCCGCCCATGGTGAGTTGTCTCCTGGGCGTTGTGCACATGCTTGGAAATTGAAAGGACATCTGATGTCCCCCCCCGTGGTGAGTTGCCCTAATCTAGCCCAACCTAACCTAGCCCAGGTCATAAGCTAACCCAACCCAACCCAGCCTAACTTAACCTAACTTAATCCAGCCCGACTAAACCTAACCAAAATATCGAAAAGAAATGGGAAGGGACCTTTGGCAACGGCTCCAAGTTTATCAGTTTCCAGGCATCCACACAAAGTCCAGGAGACAACGCGCCATGGGGACAACACACAGCGTTGCACCTGACTGAAATGCTTGGCCTCATGTGCCCACACACACTCAGACTGGCCTGAACCGGACACTGGCCGGATGGAGCAACCTGTCAACATTAGGTTGGGTGATGCGGCCTGCACAGAAGATCTCAACAACCCACACGCGCTCAATGTGGCCTGAGCGCGCCAGTTTGTACAGGTGGTTGGACAGGCCGGCTTGAATATATGGGGTACTTAATATTCCATTTTTGCTAACGACAGACGCTTCTGTTCAGCTGAGAGTTAGTCGAAGTAGTCTGTGTCAGTTTTCACATGCTTGTTACTAATGCCATCTGAGTCGATATTTGAAGGTTATGAATACGGTAATATACAAGAAAATAATGAAGCACATCAGATAAAATGCAACATACAAATTATTGCCAACGAGATTTTGATCCCTCCTTATCTGCCAGAACTGTGGAGTCACTAATGGCTAACTGAATTTTACTTGTGATATTTGTCTTTGTTCATTTCTCTGCAATAAGTTAGCAGGGTCATCCTGCCTCATCTCTCGTACCCATGTTTGTCTCTTGAGCATTACATCTTATTTGTTTCATTAACCTATTTCCTTGATCCTCTGAATACTTTCGCTTTTGGTTTTTGTTTATAGTTTATCTTTTATTATTTATTTATTCTCCTCCTATTTTCTCTCACCCTTCGCCAGTCTCTTTCCTTTATCTCATTATTTTCTGTATCTCTTTTTCTTATCCTTCTGTGCTCTTCCACTTGTACTCATTTCTCTTGTGTTTTTTTCACCCTTATTTCGTTTCTCGTGTGCTTTTAATTTGTATCACTCCCCTTGCTTTATCATTCTAATCCATCGTTCTCACTTTTAATTTTCACTGAATTTTTCTCAAGATATATATATATATATATATATATATATATATATATATATATATATATATATATATATATATAAACAAGTTCCTTTTTCACCAGCCATTATTTTTTGTGCCTCCTCAGTTCGATGACGTGAATTAAAACTTTATTCTTGTTACCTTTGGACCGCGTTATTTTATGAAAGTCGTTTAGTATGCAGGGATTAATGAGGTTATCGGACCCATGAAACTCATAAAATCTCTCCAAAGCTGAATAAAATCGTCTGACAATAACACAAATAGAATACACAGTTGCGGACATAAATATCGATCCACATCATTCAGATAAATAATGAGACAGTGATCAGTGACTTTGGAAACCCAGTGATTTGATCTCCGGAACCAAAGTAACATTTTTTTTTTTAAGAATATTTTGTAAGAATTTTGTAATCGTTGGACTAAATTGGAATGATATTATGTTGGGTGCCTGTACTTGTTCTGGTGGAGGGGTTAGTTGATGGATCCAGTTATGTACAAGTAGACCACCGGGCCTGCCTCACTACTCGATCATTCACCTTATTTTTTTCCCTCTGTCATCCCGGTTTGTTTTCTGTCTATCTGTACACTTTCTTTCACGCTTACATTCTTCATCAGTTTATCTCCATTTCTCTCCAGGTCCCTTCATCTTAGTTCTTCGGGTCCTTTCCTCTCTCCCTTTGCTCCTCCCTTCGTCGCGTCCCTTTACCTATCCTCTGATCATTCTTTACCCGCACCCTTTCCTTTTGATTCATTTTCCACATTGTTATCTCCATTTCTCCTTCAGTCTCTTCGTCTCACTCACTTCTTTCTCTTATATCCTCATCCCTTTCATCACGTCTCTTTCCCTTCCCCCTCATCAGTGTCCACCTGTACTCATTCTCTTCCTTCACACTCACATTCATCATTTATTTACCTCCACATCTTCTCCAGCACCTTCATTTGGATTCTTTCACTTATTTCGTCCTTCCTCTCATCTCGTATCCTTCCCTTCCCTCTTATCAGGCTCCTGCCGTTATCATTTTTCTCCCCTCTCTTCCATTCTCTTCCCTTACCACTCATTTCTCTCTCTCTCTCTCTCTCTCTCTCTCTCTCTCTCTCTCTCTCTCAATGTGTGTGTGTGTGTGTGTGTATGTGTGTGTGTGTGTGTGTGTGTGTGTGTGTGTGTGTGTGTGTGTGTGTGTGTGTGTGTGTGTGTGTGTGTGTGTGTGTGTGTGTGTGTGTGTGTGTGTGTGTTCCTTCAATCTTCCCTCCCCCTTTCTCTTTCCCTTCCTCACTTTTCTCTTCATTTACCTCCTCTTCCTCATCTCTCACCTCTTTCTCTCAGCCTCTCTCCTCTCACTTCCTCTCCCCTCCCCACCTTTTTCCGTTACAGAGAACTACTTTTCCTACCACTCCCCCTCCCCTCCCGCTGCCCTCAACCTCACTCTCATCTCTGTCCATTATCCCCACCTCCCCCACCCTGCCTTCCCCCTCTCGTGTCCGTATCTTCCTGGTTTTTAATCTACATAACCAGACGAGTCGGTTCAGGTTCAGGTCACTTCCTGGGCGGATCCCTGTACACACACACAGCTGCTGGCCACTCATTAAGCCCGGGTGTACTCGTGCATGAGGATGATGAGTGATGATGGTGGTGTTGATGATGATGGATAATGATGGTGGTGTTGATGAAGTCGATGATGATGATGATGATGATGATGATGATGATGGTGATGATGATTATGCGCTGGTACCCCGTTTGTCATGTTCCTTCACCAGTGATCTCATTTCTTTGATCAGCAATGCCACCTCATTATTCACTTCATCTTTCTGCCAATCCATTATCTTGTGTTTCCATTCCTTATTTTTATCTGCCCGTTTCATATCTTTGTCTGCCCGTTGTACTGTATATCCTTGTAATTCATTCCACATCCTTACATAACCATTCCACATCCCATTTATTCATTTCACATTCCCGTTTGCCTGTTCTCTTCATCTCCCCATTTTGTCCATTCCCTATTATTGTATTTTCAGTCCACGAGCCTCGTATTAACCCATTTCGCATCTTTGTGTGATCGATATTTTTTCACTATTTCGACCTCTCGGAGCTCCATCAATGAAATACTGCAGATATACAAACTCTCTCACTTTTAAACACAGGCACTCCAACACAGCTCCCAGATTCGCTTCTTACTCCAGACTTCAGAAGCTGTGCACACTTACACCCGCGCGTGGCGCACTTGGTGGGGCGGGTCACTTCCTAAGTGACAAAGTGGTGTTCCTCGGCCCTACGGATCAATATTGCTTCAGAACCCCTAAAACACGACTTGAACATGTATAGCAGAGCTGCCTGCCCATGTTAGACTAGTGCAAACCGGTCGCTACAACACAATGCATACATTCTTGCAACTCATTGCACTTCCCTTTTCACTCATTCCACATCCCATTTGTCCACATATCTGCTTATATGTTTTGTATTCCTTAACTCCTTCAGTAGGATGACGTGTTTTGGGATTTTTTTTTTTTTCAGTATTACTAGACGATTCATTCAGCTCAGGAAAACGTTTTAGTAATGATAGGGTTGACGCGGACAGTATCAACCGTCCCAGTTCAGAACGTCTCACATTATCTGAAAAAAAAAAAAAATCGTCTTGGGAGGGCATGAATAAAACAAACACGACGTCCATGGGTTGAAAGGCTTTATCCTTTTCACAATCTGTCACGTCAGTTCACATTCGTCTATCCATACCACATCTTCTTCCACCCAGTATATCATTGGTTTACATTATTACGACCTCCAGATCCCTCTCCGCTTGGTCCCTTCCGTGTATCATCTCAGCCTTCTCGTCCTGCCCTCTCACCTCCTCGCCTTCATCCCTCTCACCTCCTCGCCCTCATCCCTCTCACCTCCTCGCCCTCATCCCTCTCACCTCCTCGCCCTCATCCCTCTCACCTCCTCACCCTCATCCCTCTCACCTCCCCACCCTCATCCCTCTCACCTCCTCACCCTCATCCCTCTCACCTCCTCGCCCTCATCCCTCTCACCTCCTCGCCCTCATCCCTTTCACCTCCTCACCCTCATCCCTCTCACGCCGGACCATTCAGCTCAGTCCTCTTGGCTCCTCCCTGTCTCGACTCAACTCATTCATCTCCTCCTTCATGCCATATTTTATTTCATCTCACCTCTCGTGCCTCATCACCCTCGCCTCTCGTCCCTCTCCTCCCTCACTTCTCCTCCCTCGCCTTTCGTTTCTCTCCTCCCTCAGCTCTCATCCCCCTCCTCCCTCACGTCGTATCTCTCCTCCCTCACTTCTCGTCCCTCTCCTCCCTCATCTCTCGTCCATCTCCTCCCTCATCTCTCGTCCCTTTCCTCTCCCACCTCTCGTCCCTCTCCTCCCTGTCGTCTGGCCTGGTGCTGTGAATCTGTTGTCGTGCTGTGGGTAATTACATGCAACTGGTGCCGTGCTGGTGATTACGTGCGTCATCATCAGTTCATTAACCTCCACTCCCCTGCTCCCCCACGCCGCCCTGACTGTACCTGTTTTAGTCGGAGTTACCTGCCTGCCTGCCTGCCCACCTGCCTACCTATTTGTCTCTGCCTCTCTGCCTGCCTTCTTACCCACTTGTTTGCCTGCCTGCCTGCCTGCTTGCTCTTCTGCCTGTCTGCCTGCTTGCTCATCTGCCTGTCCGTTTTCCTGCCTTCCTACCTTCATTCTTGCCTGCCTGCCTACTCGTACGTCCAAACGCAGTGCCCCCCTTGCCTTCCACCCTGCCTACATCCCTGGACGCCCTTGAAATTCTAGTCACTGTTTCCATGCTAACAAGGTGACCCGACTTGCGGTTGTGTGTACCAAGATGTCTGCTAACACACACACACACACAAACACACACACACACACACACACACACACACACACACACACACACACACACACACACACACACACACACACACACACACACACACACACACACACACACACACACACACACAAAACTCCATCATAATACACACCTCTAGTCGTACCTGTTCATTCATACTAGCGGCTATTATATGGTAAGTGTTCTCACCCATGCATGTCGCTAATATATACTGTACTGTACGCATACGGCCACATTCACACACACATGCATTGTCTCGTGCATACAGGGACGCCACCTAGTTCCTCGCGCACACAAGACAGAAGAAAAGACGACATGGTTCTTTAGCTGCATAAGACCCGTCACGCAAGGGTGGATTTAGAGCAATGACGTCCATTGTGGTTGGGCCAGAGTTAACTGTGGTGACGCGCTTGTATAATAGTGGTGGTGAGGTTAGGCTGATTGGTGGTGGCTGCGGTAGGAATAGTGGCTGTGGTAGGAATAGTGACTGTGGTAGGAATAATGGCTGTGGTAGGAATAGTGGCTGTGGTAGGAAGAGTGGCTGTGAAAGGTATTTGTGGTGGATGGTGGTCATGATCAGTAGTGGTTATGGTAACATGGTGACTGCTGTAACTGTGGTAGGAACAGTAGTGGTGATATGATTACTAGCTGTGGTATGGGGCAGTGGTGAATGGTTAGTGGTTATAATAAAAATGACGATCGTTGGATCCATGGTAGGAAGTTTAGTAGCTACTTTTTTTTTTTATGTCGATGTATATGGACTGGACTTGTGATTGTAGCAAGTACTGTAGACGTGCTTGTGGTAGATGATGGTTGTGATGGATGGTGGTTACAATAAGAACAGTAACTGTTGTATCTGCGGCTGAAAGTTTTATAGCTACTTTTTGTGGTGCAGATGTGTGTGGAAGGATCAGCTCTATACCCGTTATGTAGTAGTCAGTGTATTAGGTAAGGGTGTTGGTATGCTAGTTGGAGCACTGAAATTTGCATGGCTCGCAGTTTTGGTAGTTACGTTTGTGGTTGCAGAATCTGAATTTTGTTTTAAGTATGCTCGCTGTGGCCTCTAGCTGGACAGGGTAGCGTTCGGAAGTCAGGTTTCACTACTTCCGCGTTTTGGTGAGTTGTACAGTTAGGAGGGGATTTTTCATCCTCCTTTTTCCACACTACTTTCAGTTGTTCTCTGTGACACGACGGGAACACGTGAAAAATCATTAGCACCAAGGATTAACTTCATTTTTTTCTTATTTGTACATGGTACCTTCAGACAATTTTATTCAGCTCAGGGATGACATCTCTTTCTGAAGTTGTAAATTAATGCTTTGTCAAACCCCCCAGTTAAGACGTTTTTTGTAGGCAAAATAAAATCGTCTGGTGAGGGGAAGAATGTGATATAGGATACGTCATGGTAGTGGGGGAATGGCTATTGTAACTAGCGTGCTTACATGAATTTTTCCCGAGCATGATATGGTTGAAACAATATGGAATTTCTCCCGACAGTTCTTTGTGGTAAGTGGCAACCCATTTGTTTGAGGGTCGGCCACAGCTTTGATTGTGCTTGTGCAGCCAATTACCCGCATGCTTTTGTGAAGGGGTTGGGGTGTGGCTCCAAACGGTAGTAAAAATAGCTGTAGTCAGGGCAATGGGTGGTGGTTATGGAGGCTATAGCTGTGAGGGTGGTAGTGATGGCTATAACTGTGATGGTGGTAGTGATGGTTATAACTGTGATGGTGGTAGTGATGGTTATAACTGTGATGGTGGTTATGATGATTGTAGTAGTCATAGGGGGTACTGGTGGTTGTGACAGTGAGATGATTATAGCTGGATGTGATGGTGGTGGTGGTGTTGGTAGTTGTGATAGTACGGGTGGGGGTGAATGGTAGTTGTCAGTGATGGTGATGGTGGTGGTGGTGGAGGCAAAGGCACTGTTGGTGACAATGCTGTGGAAAGTGATAGTGGTAATAAAAGGCAATAAATAGTCGCAGAAAGATCTCTTGGTTATGGATTTTCAAGCAATAATACTGGTGATGGTTACAATGGTGAGGTGGTGGACAGAGGTGGGTGGTGACAGAAAGGAGTGGTGATCAGAGTGGTGCTGATATGGTGCCGTAAGTGGGAGGGGAGTTCGTGGGTTTGTGCATATTGATGGTGATGATACTGAGGATACTGATGAGGAGAAAAATGGAAGTGGCTGGAGTGAGGATAGTTGTATTGGTGGTACTGGTAGGGAGGATAGTGGTGAAAGTGCGTGACTGATAGTAATTGCGTGAGTAGCGAAGATGGTGGTAGTGGTGGTTGTGAGAAGAGCGAGAGTAGTGGTAAGGAATATTGGTGGTGGTAGTAGTGAGAATACTGATAATGGTGGTAGTGGTAGTGGTGGTAGTGGCTGTGGTGTTAGTGAGAATGGTGGTAGTGGTAGTGGTGTTAGTGGGAATGGTGGTAATAATGGTTGGTGAGTGAGCAGTGGTGGTACTGTGTGTGATAAGCATAGTGTTAGTAGTGGCAGTGAGGATAGTGGTAGTGATGGTAGCATGGATGTTGGTATTGGTGGTGGTAAGGACAGTGGTAGTGGTAGTTGTGGCAGTGGTAGTGGTGGTACGTGTGTGAGTGGCACTGTGTGTGAGAAACATAGTAGTGGCACTGAGGATAGTGGTAGTGATGGTAGCATGGATGTTGGTATTGGTAGTAGTAAGGACAGTGGTAGTGGTACTTGTGGCAGTGGTAGTGGTGGTAGGTGCGTGATTAATAGTGGTAGCGTGTGTGGTGAGGCCTTCCCTTCCTTATATACTCCAGTCGATACTTACAACCATCTCACCTTTTTTCCTTACCCTCTTCTTTCTTCATTCATCTTTCTCTTCGCTCCTCTTCTTTCTTCTCTCCTCTCTTCCCCTCACTTTTTTTCTTCTGTCCTCTCCTCTTGTTTCTCTTTCCTCTCCTGTAAGTCCCCCATTTCTTCTTCCCTCATTTTTTTTTCCTCACATTAACCCCTTTTCTCTTTTTGTTCCTCTTACTATCATTACTGTTTCCTTATTCTCATTATCTTTTTCTCATCTCATATCTCTTTCCCTTTCACGTTCTCTCCTTTATTGCTCCATTTCTTCTTCCTGTCTCCTCCCTTCCTTCCCTCACTCCTCATCCCTCTCATCCTTTCCCTCCCTCTCCCCTCCCTTCCTCTTCTGTCCCTTATCTGTCCCCGCCACACGCCATGGTTTCGTATCTGCCCTCACCACACTCTCTACTTCCCATATCCAGTATATTAACTGAACCATCTTTTATATACCATTTTCACAGCAAGAGCAACGAAATTTGTCACACTAACTTACTACTGTTACTCCTACTACAACTGCGACTATTATCATCACTACTTTTATTACTACAGTATTATTGTGGACGCCTTGTGGTCTGAAGGATTAAGGAGCTTCAATTGGATGTGGTCAATTAGAGTTTAAGTATGAGAGGTGCTGGAATTTATTGATCACATAATACAGCTCAGGGAACGGCGACTGGTCATTCACCAATGTTTGAATGGGGGTGATGCTGCTGCTGATGATAAGTAGCAACAGTTGTAGTAGTAATAATAGTAGTAGTAATAGTGTTATTGTTACTGCTACTGATGCTACTACCTACTACTACTACTACTACTACTATTACTACTGCTGCTGCTGCTGCTGCTGCTGCTGCTCTTGTTGTTATTTTGTTGTTGGTAGTGGTGGTGTTATTTCCAGTTAATCTGAGGGCTCTTCATTTTCATTTTTAACACACACACACACACACACACACACACACACACACACACACACACACACACACACACATACACACACACACACACACACACACAGTCCCTCCTGTACATTCGTGCTTCCTCTCACTTATACACACCTCACCTCATAGCCACACCTTTTCCCGGTACGCACCTCTCCACACCTGGCATATCTTCCCTCCCTCACACACTCGTCACGTTCTCACACCTTTCGCTCCTTGGCAGCTTTCATTATCCTTTCCTGTTCTCTTTTTTCTTCTTATACTTTTTTTTTTTATGTTGCTCCTCTCCTGTCCCCTTCTCTCTTATTTTCTTTTGTCCTCTCTTCATTTCCTCCTCTCCTTTCTTCGCTACTCTCCATTCTAATTTCAGTTTTATCTCCTACCCTTCCCTCCCTTTCTTTTGTCCCCTCCTACCTTCCATCCTTTATTCTCTCTTCTCCTCATCTTGCCTCTTCCTCTCCTGTCTCCCTCCCAGTTTTCTTCTCCGTTTGTTCCCCGTTCCTTTTCGCTTATCTTCCTTTCTTTTCTTCTCTCCACTTCACTTCTCTTCACTTTAACTAATTTTTCGCTGTTCTTCCTTCAGATAATCTCATTTCCCTCTCCTGTTCTTTCCTTCCTCCCCTTATTTTTTTTTTCCTCCCTGGCCCCTCCCCTCCCCTTCCCTCTCACCCCTCAACCCATCGTCACGTCTCGCCTCACCCTACCACACCTCACACCTGGGCGCCTCGTCACACACTCGTCTTTTCTCACCTCGTCACACTCTGCACGTCACACTGTATCATCACACTGTACACTTCTTCATGCATCTGCACGTCACCACATCCATCATTTCACACTTTACTTCATTAACCTTTATAGCCTGAGATCGTCTTTTATATTTTATTCTTGCTCTCTGCAAACGATTTTATTTAGCTCAGGAGAGAATTTTCCAGTTGGACGGAATCCACATAGCTTTCTTTAACCCTTTCACTGCTGAGGATCTTTCTTATGGTGAATATTATCATCTGGTGCGTTGATGTGGTTAACAAATCCTTACCTCACCTCACCGCTCTCGTGAGGCCAGTCAGCTCAGACGTGCTAGAGACCTGTGGTAGTGTTGTGCTAGTGTGCTTTAGTGATCTGTGATAGTGGTTGTGTTAGTGTGTTGTAGTGATCAGCGATAGTGCTGTGCTAGTGATCCGTGAGTGTGTGTGTTGTGGTGACCCGTAGTGACCCGTGATAGTGTGTGCTACCTTGTGTGAACTAGTGCGTAATGGCTTCCTCGGCAGAGAGCTGTGTCCCCACTGCAGGTACTGAAAAGGACTACCTTGAATTAAAGGAGGAACTTCTCGAACTGAAGCGGGAGGTACAAATTCTCAGGCAGGAGAAGGCACAAATGAGGGAATTGTTGGAGGAGATGTTGGAGGAGAAAGAGAAAAAGGCTGAAGGTTGGACACTTGTTAACAAGGGTGCAACGAAGTTCACTCTTAAAAAGCAAACGGAAATTAAGACAACTAATACATTCGACACACTACGGGACGAATGTGAAGGGAAGGCAGAGAGGGAAGTAGAGGAGAAGGACGGTGAGAGAACTTCCAGTACAGGTAAGTATAAACAGAACAAGAAAGGTAAGAAAAATGTTGTTGTTGTTGGAGACTCCCAGGTGAGATATCTGAACAGGGCCATGTATACTCCACTCGCTAAACATGTGTGTCTTCCAGGGGCCAGGGTGGCTAATGTGGTAGATAAAATTTCAAATATCGTAAAGGAAAGTGGTGACAAACCCACTGTGTGCCTCAGTGTAGGAGGCAATGATATTAGTAGCCGTAAGAGTGAGGTACTGTGGAAAAGGTACAAGTTGATGTTAGAAAAGGTTAGGGAGAGGGGAGGAACCCCTGTAGTGCTTGGTGTTTTACCAAGGTGGCGGGTTGGAAGGGAATGGTTGAGCAGGGCAATAGGGTTTAATTGCCGCCTTGAAAGGTATTGCAAAGATAATGCAATACCTTTCATAGACAGCTGGGACCGGTTTTATGGACGAAGTGCCTTGTATAGTTGGGATGGGACTCATCTTAGCAGGCAAGGAGTTACTGTTTTAGCTGGAATGATAGATAGGGAGTTGGAGGGATTTTTTCGAGATTGAGAAGTAGGTGTACAGGAAGATGCAGCAACTACACTCAGAAATCATTATTACCATGTTTGGATAGATGCATCGATACTTGCAAAATTAAGAACAAAAGTTCAACCAATAGTGTAGATACATCCACTCAGGCACCTCAAATTGAGCAGGCGATGATAGATGATAGAACAAGCGATGATAGAAGGGCGATAAGCGATAGTACAAAAAATTGTTATATTAGTAAAGTAAAGAGTTTCAGTTAGTAATAAAATAAATAACAGTAAATGCCAAGGTAAAGGCATAACTACTCGTAATAATCTGAAAGTGTACTTCACACAAACAGCCGGAGTTTACGTAATAAAATGGATGAACTGAGGGCTTTAATTTGTACAGAGAAAATAGACATTGCCGTTATTAGTGAAACTTGGATGAATACAGACACTCGAGAATTTTTTAGCAGAATATCAGATAAAAGGCTATAATATTTTTTGTGTCAAACCGTCTGGGAAGAAAGGGGTGAGTGGTAGCTATTTATGTAAAGGATTCATTAAACTGTTACAATAAAGCAGACATTAAAGTAAATAGGGACACAGAAAGTGTCTGGGTTGAAATTAGTAACAATAGGGAGAAATTAGTCTTAGGAGCAATTTACAGATCTCCAAAATAAAGTAGAGCTGATAGTAAATACCTCTGGGAGGAAATTAGGAAAGCATCACAGTCCAGCTTAGTAATAATTGTTGGGGACCTTAATCTGCCAAGGATAGATTGGAGAAATCAGACAGGAGATGCAGAGTCAGAGGAATTTCTAGAGGTAGTACAGGATAATTTCCTTTATCAGTATATCAGGGAGCCCACCAGAGGTAATAATATACTAGATTTGGTTTTAGCTAATAAAGAAAATATCATTAGCGATATAGAGGTTGGTGGACGACTTGGTAATAGCGATCATGAAGAAATTAAGTTCAAATTTATTTGGGATGTCTGTTCCACTGAAAATACCTCCACCGTTCCTAATTTTCGTCTAGGAGATTTCGATGGCTTAAGAGCTTATTTTCGAACGGTATTCCACAGGGAGATTAGCTATTTGAGGGAATGTCAGGTTAGTGGGGATCCCCAGGTCATAGGTCAGGCGCAGGAAGCACGTGGGGACGTCCGTCAGGTGTCTGTGAGGGGGGAGGTGGTAGATAGGAATGTAGTCCAGGTGACGGAAATTAACTCAGCTCCAGTACCAAACAGACGTTCGACCAGTGAGAAGTATAACGAGTTAATAAATATAATATACGGAGGCCAAGATAGATATATTCCTTCAAAACCGTTTAGAACTAACAATTCAGAACCAAGATGGTTAAACAACAGATTAAAATCTCTCATAGGCCAAAGGAAAGGAATATATAGAAAAATAAAACGTGGAGAGGAACACGTACGTAACCGGTACACAATTTTAAATAAAGAATTAAAGAGTGATATAAGAAAAGCAAAGAGAAGTTATGAAATTAAGGTTGCAAGTGAATCAAAAGTAAACCCCAAGGGTTTTTATCAAATGTACCGAACGAAAAATAAAGATAGGATAGGACCACTCAGAACAGAATCAGGTGACATTACCAGTGAAGATAAAGAAATGTGCTCCATCCTAAATAATTATTTCATATCAGTATTCACCAAGGAAAATCTAAGCCTGGTCCCTCAAGCAGCAAATATTTACCATGAGAATACGGAAAATATTCTTAGTAAAATAACCATTAGTAAGGAGGACGTATTGAAAGAAATTAACAAGTTAAAACCTCAAAAATCGCCAGGTCCGGACGATATATATGCAAAAATTATGAAAGAAACCAAAGAAGAATTATGTCAGCCACTTTTAACGTTATTTAATGACTCTTTAAGTTCAGGAGAAGTTCCAGAGGCGTGGAAAACCGCAAACGTAGTGCCCATCTTTAAAAAGGGTGATAAATCAGCTGCGTCGAATTATCGTCCGATAAGTCTAACGTCAATAGTAGGAAAAATGTTAGAGTCAATTTTGGCAAATAAGATTAGAGAACACTTAGAAAGATTTAATCTTATAAACGAAAGTCAGCACGGATTCAGGCAAGGACGATCCTGCCTCACAAATTTGTTGTCATTCTACTCGGAGGTCTATGAGGCAGTAGATAGCGATAAAGCTTACGATGTTATTTATCTGGACTTTAGTAAAGCTTTTGATAGAGTCCCACACGAAAGGTTAGTTAGAAAGGTTCGAGCACACGGTATAGACGGCGATATCTTAAAATGGATAGAATCCTGGCTGAAAGGACGAAAGCAGAGAGTATTAATAAATGGAACTAAGTCGGACTGGGGATTAGTAACTAGCGGTGTACCACAGGGTTCAGTACTCGGTCCCTTATTATTTATCATATATATAAATGATCTAGACTTAGGAGTCAATAGCAGCATCAGCAAATTTGCCGACGATACAAAAAATAGGGCGTATCATTAACTCGACTGACGATTGCCATTACTTACAAAAAGACCTCGATACATTGTCCAAATGGTCTAAAACTTGGCAAATGGAATTTAACGTTGAAAAATGTAAAGTACTTAACGTAGGCAAGACCATTGGAGATACTAAATACAGCTTAGATAACAAAGAAATTAGCAAATCGGAATGCGAGAGAGATCTAGGAGTTATGATTAGTAACGACCTTAAACCTAGGCAACAGTGCATTAATGCGAGAAATAAAGCAAATAGGGTCCTAGGATTTATTTCGAGAAGCGTGAGCAATAGATCATCTAAAGTAATACTGAAACTTTATCTAGCATTAGTAAGGCCACATTTAGACTACGCAGTACAATTTTGGTGTCCTTACTATAGAATGGATATTAATTCGTTAGAAAATGTACAGAGAAGAATGACTAAAATGATACATGACGTCCGGAACCTGTCATATGAAGACAGACTGAAAAGACTAAATCTGCATTCGCTAGAGAGGCGTAGAGTAAGGGGAGACTTAATTGAGGTTTTTAAGTGGATGAATGGTATAAATAAGGGAGATATTAGCAAGGTACTTAAAGTGAGCATACAGGATAGAACTAGAAATAATGGTTTCAAACTAGAAAAATTCCGTTTCAGAAAGGAAATCGGTAGAAATTGGTTTGGTAATAGAGTAGTAGACGAATGGAATAAGCTACCTAGTAAAGTAGTTGCTGCCTCTTCCATTGAGAGTTTCAAGCATAGGCTAGATAAGCATATGACAAATAAGGGGTGGATATAGAATAAAGAAAATATTATAACCAATACTAATTCAAAAATAAATTTTCTTTTCAGGTTACACTATGATAGTCTCTATTCTCCTTTCACACTTTCCTGTAAAATGTCCACGCCAGTTTTTCTATACGGCGTGGTGTTCTTTCTGACTTTTTCCTGCCGGCTTCGGCTGGAGGGTTTGGAGGGCGGGGGAGAGCCTTCTTCTTTGCTATCCTTATCTCATTCTAGTAGTTCAGTTACTCTTCTAGGAGCTGCCTAGCATGGGCCAACCGGCCTACTGCAGTTATCCTCTCTTCTTATGTTCTTATGTTCTTATGTTCACCCTTTCTTACACACCACATCTTTCACATCTTTTCACACTTCACCACATGCTGCCCTTCTAACCACATCAGCTTACACCAGGTCTCTCTTATGCAGCACCCCACAGCATAGTTTATGACATATCGTCCTGCTTCACCACACTTTTACACCTCCTCACCTCTGTCACCACAACACTCATTATAACCACTCACACATTCATCTCACCTCATTACACGCTCATCCCACTTTACCCTTATGACCACAGTACACCACCTTACCGCACACCCTTTCACTTCACCACACTTTCAGAAACTCTCCCCACTTGTCCACATCCCTCATACCTCTCCAACTGACACCACCACACCATATCTTGCCACTCAAACTCTGTCAGATTCTGTCACCACAATATACATCATCATTACCACACATACCTGTACCTCCCCACATTATTTCACCGTACCATCTCTCACAATATCCTCAACATCTTACCTCGTCACCCCACCACCACATAGTACAGTACCTCTTCACCACCACATCTCATCACTTCAACTTCACTTTACTTCACCACATATCATCCCACTTCACCACCTAGTCTTACCACATCTCACCTAACCGCCCAACTATCATATTTCACTAATTATATCACCTCATCCCACTTCACCTTGCTTGACCATAATTTTCCTCACCACGCCACACCATTTCAACACGTTTTACCACCACATTTAGCCTCACCACATCTGACCACCGCCCTATCACAACAGCACATCCCACCAAACCACCCCACTCCACATATCACAACACTCCATCACATCACACCTCAACACATACAACCACCATACCTTCCCTGCACTGCATCTTCCCACAGCCCACCACCTCAGGACCACATCTCACGACCCTACCACTACATTCCAGCATCACACTTCACCATGTCTCACTGCCCCAACCTCCACACTTCATCACACCTCACCTCACTCAACACATCACACCCCACCATCACATCCCACTCCGATACTCCAGCTTAGCACATTGTAGCGTCCGTACATGGCTACATCGTTGTCGGGCAGGACTTAATAACGTCACGGGTGCGTCCTTCCCACACACCTGCAGAGTCCAGGTTTTATATATGTTGTTTTCTTCCCCAGGTGAGTCGTGGGCTGGCCGCTGACAGGAGCAGGAACACAGGTAAGAGAAGAAAGAAGAGCACAAGCAGGAGGAGGAGAATGAGAAGAAAGGAGCACATATAGGAGGAGGAGGAAGAGGAGGAGGAAAGAGGAACACATATAGGAGGAGGAGGAGGAGAGAGGTGCACATGTAGCAGGAGAAGGAGAGAGGAGCACATGAAGGAAGAGAAAGAGAAGAGAGGAGAACATGTTGGAGGAGAAGGAGAGAGAAGCACCTGTAGGAGGAGGACGGTAGAAAGAGGAAGTGCAGAGAAAGAGAAGGTGCACAGGTAGTAGTAATAATAGTAAAATTAGGAGAGAGGTGAATGCAAAGAAAGTAAGAGATAAGATAAAAATAAGTTAGCAAAGGAAGAAGTGACAAGAGCGAAAGATGGAAGACAGGAGGAAAAGTAGACAAAAAAAAATATATACGTATACCTGTTTAAAGTTACCTGGTGTTGGTGCTACGGCAGGAGAGAGAATGTTACAATTCGTAGGGATTTCATTTCATTATATTTGGCCTTTTGTATTACCTCATATCCCCCAGTCGAGGCTTAGAATTCAAGTTGAGGTTCATGGCTTAGTATTGTTATACCAGAATAAATACACTGTATTATGAAGTACACTCCCACCAAAAACTACCCGAACACCTGGAGACAATGGATGTGAAAATGAGCCAAAGAACGTACCTTGTTAACCCGGAATGGTTGGTATGCCCGATAACGAAATGACTCAGCACTGGTGTTTGGTGTACCTGTGTATGGTGCAGTAATGCCATCACTGAGAGGTATACACGAGGAAAGTTATCAGATTCTTCGGTCGTAGGAGTGTATTTTAAAATCCGTGGTGCTAATAACGTTCGAATACTTTTTGGTGAGTCTGCACAGGAACTGTGAGGTTGGTAAAGGGTATAATTACAGAGATGCGAGGTTGAGGGACAGCATACAGAAATTATTCGTTGTACGACCTTTTTGGGTTTTTGTTTGTTAACGTTCAATTTTTTCTATTAATGCCAAAGTAAGGTAAAGAAATATTGCCCGTCAAAATTGCATTGTGAATCTAATATGCCAGTTTCATCAATATGCAGTACCAATAGTGAGTAAAAACTGTTATATTATGGACCACACTACCGACATGTAACGCAAATTTAAAATACTGGGAAAAAGCAGAGTAAGAGCAGGATTGTTATCAGTAGAGGCAGACAGATTTCAAACAAAACGATGGTATGAAGGGAAGAAGCGGAAGCAGAAAGAGCAGGAGCAGAGGGACGAGCAGAAGCAAGCAGGGATATGAGGTGCAAAGGAGAGGTGTGAAAAGCAGACAGCGGTGGGAACAGAAATATGAGGGGAGAAAAAGCAGAGGGATGACAAGCGGAGGAAGAATAAGAAGCTAGACCAAAAAGGAAGAGTAAAAGCATTCTCTCTCTCTCTCTCTCTCTCTCTCTCTCTCTCTCTCTCACAAACACACACACACACACACACACACACACACACACACACACACACACACACACACACACACACACACACACACACACACACACACACACACACACACACACATCCCGATTCAGCACACATTCCGCACATCTTTTATACGTAATCCCACTCCCCTTACCCTCTTCAGCCACTCAGCGTCTTCAGTATTTTATCCTGCTTTCCCTTAGCCTTTGATTCCGGTGACGTGTTGTGTATTTTATGCTTGCTGTTTCCAGACAATTTGATTCATCTTAGGACAGACGCCTAGTAATGAGAGGTAAACGAAGGCTGTGTATAACCTCTTAAGTCTGAAGTGTCCGTGGAGCTGAACAAAACCGCCTGGCAGCAGCGGAAATAAAATATACAGTACGTCATCGGACTGAAGGGGTTTTGCGATTTTATTGCGTTCAGGAAGGACTGTATCTAATCCTTGCAGGTCGAGAAGTGTCCGATGGTGAATAAAATCTTCTGCAGACAGCAAGAATACATTGAAAAATGCGTCATCCTGTTGAATGGGTCACTCCATACCTCTCCCGGTTTCCCTGTCTGTAGCATTCCCTCAGCCGTCTCTCTCTAACGTTATTCTTTTCACTACGATGACGTCCCTTCTGTCTTGCGGCCACCATCATACGATATTTTTACTGCCTCGGAAAGAGTGACAGAGTGGGACATTTCAGTTTTATGCGTCACCCAGAGAGGATGTTCTTACGGTATAGCATGAACCTGCTGGAATAAATGGCATGGAAACGATCTGTATTTCCCCACTGTGACTGAGTGCGGCATTTCCGTTGTAGCCAAGCCACTCACAGACAGTTTTTAAGCTTTAGACTCACTGCCGTAGTGAAAAAGAGAATATATCAATTCTTAAAGCGAGTACGACATTTTTGTGTTATCCCTGCCACCACCAGACGATTTTGTCCAGAGCAGGAAGGATATTCTATTGAAAGGGTTTGAAACAGCCTCCAGTAACAGCCTCCAGTAACAGCCTCCAGTAACAGCCTCCAGTAACCGCTTCACGGTGATGGCCACATTAATCTCAGCCACGTCCAGAGAATTTTGCTTTATATTTATTTTTTTATTTGGGAGAGAAGTTTTATTATAATGGGGTTAGTTTCCAACAGGGTCTCCATTAACCACTTCAGTCTGATAACGTATTTCCTTACAGTGGTCTTGGTAGCTCCACGGGCTTTTATTCAGCTTAGGGGAGATTTCTGGTAGTGAAAAACCTGTTAGTCTTTTTCTGACCCCTTCATTTCTGAAAGTCAGTCTTACATCGAGTGAGATCAGTAAGTAATAAATATAAAATAGGAAATGCGTCTCGGAGTGAAGTGGCTTAACCTCTTGTAGCCAAGGGCAGCATTTACATCCCTTGACAAATATATATATATATATATATATATATATATATATATATATATATATATATATATATTTACACACATACACACACTCCAAAAATTTGAAAGTTGTTAAGGTCCCTTTGGAGTGTGAATTGGGCCCGCAAAAAAAAAAAAAAAAAGGTGGCATAACTTTGTCGTGCCATAATAGCTGTAAACATGACTCAGAGGGACAGGACAGGACATCACATGCATGTCTGTCTGTCTTTCTTTGTCTGTCTGTCTGCAGTTCGAAATTTGTGCTGAGAATCACGCTAAAAGAGTAAGAGATACTGACGGTCACCAAAAGCAAAACTTTTTCAGGGCCCTGTAGAATGTGCTGTTGCCTTCCCCCCCCCCCCAAAAAAAAAAAAAAAATCCGGAAAAGCCAACCGCGTTCCTGCTGCGTGTCAGAAAAGTGGTTGTGTGGAGCCTCGCCCACAGACGGTAAGCGATATTAACAAACTCCATGGGCAAAAGTTAAGGACCCTTTGGAGTGTGTTTTAAATAAAAAAAGAAAAAAAATCCAGAAACTATCCCACTTTGCCTTCTGCCTGATAAAAAAGAAAAGAAAAATTCCTTTCTCGGCAGGAAATTAGAAATGTCAACGCTCTTAATACTGCTGATCAGTGTCCAGCCAGAGAGGCTGTAGACCTTTCTTTGGCGAAGCCAGGGAGATGCGACGGCCTGTGTGTGTGTGTGTGTGTGTGTGTGTGTGTGTGTGTGTGTGTGTACACACAGGATGATTCTCTACTCTGAGACCCCAGAATGATTTAAATATCAGTTATGAATGAATCGGTATCAAGTACTGAAATTTAGTTCATATTTTCGTCATTACATTAAAATTTATACACATTCACACCAAGTTCTGAAAGCTGTACCATTCAGCGTTTTAACTTAAGTAAACCTGGAAAAAAAAAAAAAAAAGCTATTTTTCTGTGTAGGTTATCCTCCGGGAGTGCCGTATTTTCCCGCTTAGTATTTATTTTTTTTTTTAGTAATCAGTGTGCGAGGCATGTTTTTACGTCTCTTTCGGTGAAGATTTTCCACAGCCAAGAAAAAATCTTTGAATTAAATCAAGCGAATCTAAAATACTCGGTCATTTATCTGGGATGGCATGATCACTAGTTTCAGTGTAGTTGACCAACTGATGCCCATTCAGCACCGCACTGGTGACAGGGTAATATTTTATTTCTGGCATATATCTCTGTAAGTTCAGATGTAGGGGAGTTCACAATATTAGTACAGGATTGCTATAGACTTAACTTTTACCGTGAATACGGAGTTTCATTTAAATCAGGTCATTAATAACATACTGGTGTTATTCTTGATCCTTAGATTAGTGAATTGCCTTGTATATATATATATATATATATATATATATATATATATATATATATATATATATATATTGTTACAGAGCCTATGATTTCATCATCCTTTGTGTAATTCTAACGTACAGTATGCTGCATGTTTGATCACGAGCGTGTTCTACCTCACTCCCCCCTTCTACCGTTATAGTCGAGTAAGTCGTTCTTTCTGTTGTTCAGAGCAGGATTGTCAACTCTTTGTCCCCATGGCTTCATTTGCACGTCCTTCTTACAAGTTGTATCAAGCTCTGCCGGCCCCTATATAATGAGCTCAGTCTCTACATTAATTGCCACTCATTGTTACATAGCCTATGATTTCATCATCCTTTGTGTAATTCTAACGTACAGTATGCTGCATGTTTGATCACGAGCGTGTTCTACCTCACTCCCCCCTTCTACCGTTATAGTCGAGTAAGTCGTTCTTTCTGTTGTTCAGAGCAGGATTGTCAACTCTTTGTCCCCTATGGCTTCAATTGCGCGTCCTTCTTACAAGTTGTATCAAGCTCTGCTGGCCCCTATATAATGAGCTCAGTCTCTGTATTAATTGCCACTTAGATCTACTCATTTTGTTCACATCTCTGTCCTCCCCTGTACAGTTATTATTGTGAGTGCTCAGGAAGTCTCCAACCATCTAGCAGCTGTGTGATTTGAGTATAAGTGTTATTACATTTTTTCTTGTACTGTATAGCATAAGGTGTTAATTCGTAGGCCTAGTGAGGTTTTTGTTTTGTATCTGTAATAATTTATCTTGCATTAACTGAGCATTACCCAGTGTATTTTCATTTTATCAGAGCTGACTTAGATAAATTTACTCATGCTAATTTCGTGTTAATAGAGGCTATTGCAGTTAACCATATATTTAACCTGTTTTTGCCATTAAATTATCCTTATGAGTCCTGAATGTTTTGTTGTTAGTTTGAGCATTAAACTTTAACTTGTAATTTTACCTAACTCTTTTGTTTTGAACCTGGAACTTTGCGGGACAGTTTTCTCTGTTCCGTAACATAAATTTGGCGATCTCTTATCAGGATATTCAGGATATTATCATAAGGATATTGCTTGATTTTTACTGTGATTTATTCATAATGTCTACTATTACTACACTTGATGAAGCCAAAAATTTTTTGTCAAATATGGAAACAGTGTTGGATGTAGAAAACAGAACAAAGAATGAACTTGAGCTTGTTGCTCAACAATTGGGAATTGTTGTTCGCTCTCATCATTCTAAAGATCAAATTGTTGACATGATTAATGAAAGCTTGTTTAAAGTAACTCCTCCAAATGAGCAAACGCAGATTGAATTAGCTAAGTTACAGCTAGCCCTGCGGGAGGCCCGTGCTAAGGAGGCTGAGGCACAAGTTGAACTTGCTAGGATTCAGGCAGACCATGAGTATCACATGAAACAAGGTGGAACTGGATCATCTAGCTCTGATGATTTTGATGTGGCTAAAAATGTTAAACTTGTCCCTCCTTTTAATGAATCTGATTTAACAAAGTATTTTCAGTTGTTTGACAGGATAGCTACAGGTTTTAATTGGCCCAAGGAGTATTGGCCAGTACTCCTTCAAACTGTTCTCACCGGTAAAGCTCAAGTAACTTATGCATGTTTGCCTCAGGATCAATCTGATAATTATGATGTAGTTAAGAGCTTGATTCTTAAGGCCTATGAGCTTGTTCCTGAAGCCTATAGAGTAAAATTTAGGACAACTTATAAGCAAGATAAGCAATCCCATGTTGAGTATGCAAAAATCAAAGAAGATCTGTTAGAGCAGTGGTTAAATTCTAAGAATGTGGATTCTGATTTTGGTAAATTTAAGCAGATGATTTTGCTGCAGGACTACAAAAGGTGTATTAGTAAAGATGTAAGCCTATATCTTGATGAGAGAAGAATAGATAATTTGTCTGCTGCTGCAGTTTTAGCTGATGAATATGTTCTTACTCACAAGAGATATTCTAGAGAAAAAAGGAAAGCTGAGAGTAAGTACGTTGCCTCTACTCAGAGTACAGGTAACAGGAAAGAGAATAAAGATGATGTTTCTCAGGAAGTAAATACCAGCTTCACCTCCAGATTTCAGAAAAGTAAATGTACTTATTGTAGTAAGCTTGGTCATACTACGGAGAAATGTTTCAGGAGACAGCGTGATGTGAACAAAAAGGAGTCTTTAAATATTCAGTCAATTGGTCTAGTGTCCACCCTTGAGAGTTCCCAGAATTCTTTAACTGAGTTAACTGAACCTGCTTTGAGGGGTAAATTAAATCCTCATGATGAAGCTCCTCTTTTGAGCAGTAACGTGGGTGACACTCTCAAGATTTCATGTGCTAATTTCCTGTCTGATGGTTTTGTCAGTCCTCTGGACAGTAATGACAGAAAATCAGTTCAAATATATCGTGATACAGGTGCTTGCCAATCCCTTATGCTGACCAGTGTTCTAGGCTCTAATGTTAATTCCTCGGATGAAACTGTAATCTTACAAGGTGTAGGGAATAATTACTTCTCTGTCCCTCTGTGCAGAGTGAATTTAGTGTCTGGTTTTGTTAATGGTTCCGTTATGGTTGGGTTGGCTGAGACACTCCCAATGTCAGGTGTAACTTTCTTACTTGGAAATGATATTGTTGGAAGTCAAGTGTGTCCAGCTCCTCAGTTGTCTAGTGAGCCAGTGGCTGCGGCCCAGGATTGTGATGTCCCTGATGTGTTCCCTGCATGTGCTGTCACTAGGGCTAAGTCTAAAGTTACAGGTGACTTAGAGGATAATGATGATGATGATGTTATCCTAGCTGACACTTTCCTTACTTATTTGGACCACTCACCAGATGAGGCAGTACCCCGTAGTGTTGATAATTTGTCTTGTCAAGAGTTGGTTGAGTTGCAGGTTGCTGACCCTGAGTTGAAAGGTCTAGCTAACTCTGCTTGCAGTGAGGAAGAGTCAGCTGGTGCTTCTACTTGTTATTATATAAAGTCAGGAGTACTTATGAGAAAGTGGAGACCCCCGACAGCATCAGCCGACTGTGAATGGGAGGTTGTACATCAAGTTGTCATCCCTCGTGTTTGTAGGCAGGATATCATTAGAGTGGCTCATGATTCCAGTTTGGCAGGACACCTTGGAGTGAGGAAGACTGTGGCACGCATTTTGAAACACTTCTACTGGCCAGGTATCTTCAGGGATGTTTCCTGGTATTTTAAGTCTTGTCACACCTGTCAAGTTGTGGGGAAGTGTAATCAGACCGAAAAGGTTGCACCTCTAGTTCCCATTCCTCCTTTTGAGGCGCCTTTCACCCGTGTGTTGGTGGATATTGTGAGCCCTCTTCCTAAGACTTCTTCAGGATTTTCTTATGTGTTGACCCTGATTGATATGGCTACTCGTTATCCTGAAGCCATTCCACTTAGAAATATCTCAGCAAAGAACGTGGTTAAGGAAATGCTAGGGTTCTTCACAAAGTGTGGTCTACCCAAGGAGGTACAGTCAGACCGGGGAAGTAATTTCATGTCAAATGTTTTCAAGCAGTCTCTGAAAGAGTTGGGCATCACCCAGATCACGTCTTCAGCTTACCATCCCCAGACCCAAGGAGCGTTGGAGAGATATCATCAAACACTCAAATCGATGCTCAAGAAATACTGTTTGGAACATCAGAAAGACTGGGATAAAGGTCTTCCATTTGTTGTATTTGCCGCAAGAGAATCTCCAAATGAATCACTGGCTTCTCACCTTTTGAACTACTGTTTGGCCATGAAGTAAGAGGACCCCTTAAGCTACTCAAGGAATGCTGGCTGTCGGAGGAAGATGACGTCAACCTGCTGGAGTATGTGATTAAGTTCAAAGAACGGCTGTCCACTGCTTTACAACTGGCGAGAGAGAATTTAGGAGCTGCTCAGGAGAAGATGAAGACTTGGTATGATAAGAAGTCCAGGTTACGCCACTTTCAGCCAGGAGATCAGGTTTTGGTTCTCCTACCGGTGCATGGGCAACCTCTTCAAGCCAAGTTTAGTGGTCCTTATTTCGTGGAGAAGAAACTCAGTGATGTCAACTATGTCATCGCCACACCAGATCGTAGAAAGAACAAGCAACTTTGTCACATCAACATGCTAAAGTTATATCACAGGCGGGACGAAAATAACCCAGACTGCACTGTAGCTGTTCCAACTGAGTCTGCAAGTGAAGTTCTCCCATCCAGCATGAGCCTGAGTGATAGTTTGGGGAAGAATCCTGATATCATGAATGATCTCCAGACTAAGCTTTCTCATCTACCTCCCGAGGAAAGGCAGGAGTTGTCGGCATTACTGCAGGAGTACCCGCAAGTGTTCCATGCCACTCCAGGAAGAACCACTGTGTTGATGCATGATGTCAATGTTGGAGATGCAAAGCCAATTAAACTGCCTCCTTACCGTGTGAACCCAGTGAAAGTTCCTCTCATCGAGATGGAGCTTGGCTACCTGTTGGACCACAAGATGATTGAGCCCTGTCAGAGCGAGTGGAGTTCTCCTGTCACTCTAGTCCCTAAGCCAGGTGGGTCACAGCGGCTTTGCATTGACTACAGACGTGTTAATCAGATAACGAAAACAGACACCCTCTCCCTCGCGTGGAAGATTGCATAGGCAAGATCGGAAAGGCTAGGTATATAAGTAAGTCTGATTTGTTAAAGGGATACTGGCAAGTACCTATGACTGAACGTGCTAGGGAGATGTCATGTTTTGTAACACTAGGAAAGACTTTTGCATGTTCTGTAATGCCATATGGTATGAAGAATGCACCAGTCACATTTCAGAAGCTCATGAATGTTGTAACAGAGGGTTTGGCAGGGTGTGTTGTTTATATTGATGATGTATTAATCTTCAGTGACAACTGGAAAGATCACCTATGACATGTCAGTAAATTTCTTGAGCGTTTGGTTCAGGCTAATCTTGTAGCTAATTTATCAAAGTGTGAGTTTGGTCAAGCTAAAGTTTAGTACCTTGGGTACGTAATTGGTGATGGACATGTTGCACCACCAGCAGCTAAGGTTCAGGTTATAAGTGATCTTCCCAGACCTAAAAGTAGGAAAGAGCTACAAAGATTTTTGGGAATGGTTGGTTATTACAGGAGATTTGTTCTTAACTTTTCAATTCTTGTATCACCACTTACAGACCTACTGAAAAAGGGAGTTAAATTTGTCTGGACCGATAACTGTGAATCCTTTTTCAGCAAGGTTAAAGCTATCCTATTAAGTCAGCCAGTGCTCGCTACTCCAAATTTTGCTAAGCCTTTTAGGATGGCTGTTGATGCAAGTGATACAGGAGCTGGGGCTGTTTTGCTGCAAGAGGATGATCAGGGTATTGAACACCCTGTATCTTATTACAGTAAGAAGTTCACTCCACCTCAAAAGAACTGCTCAACTATTGAGAAAGAGCTTTTGGCCTTGATTTTGGGTTTACAGCATTTTTCATTTTATTTGTGTTCTGGTTTTGACCCCATAGTCATTTATACCGATCATAACCCACTGAAATTCCTTAGTAAGTTTAAAGATAAAAATCAGAGATTGAGAAGATGGAGTCTACTTCTTCAGGAGTATTCATTAGACATACAACATGTTAAGGGGAAAGAAAATGTTATTGCAGATTGCTTATCTAGACTTTAGATAGATTGTTTTAGAGTAATAAGAAATTTCCTTTGTAAATTTCTTTTTCTTTGTGGGGAGGTGTTACATAGCCTATGATTTCATCATCCTTTGTGTAATTCTAACGTACAGTATGCTGCATGTTTGATCACGAGCGTGTTCTACCTCACTCCGCCCTTCTACCGTTATAGTCGAGTTAGTCGTTCTTTCTGTTGTTCAGAGCAGGATTGTCAACTCTTTGTCCCCTATGGCTTCATTTGCGCGTCCTTCTTACAAGTTGTATCAAGCTCTGCTGGCCCCTATATAATGAGCTCAGTGGCTGTATTAATTGCCACTTAGATCTACTCCTCATTTTGTTCACATCTCTGTCCTCCCTTGTACAGTTATTACTGTGAGTGCTCAGGAAGTCTCCAACCATCTAGCAGCCGAGTTATTTGAGTATGTGTTATTGCATTTTGTTCTTGTACTGTATAGCATAAGGTGTTAATTCGTAGGCCTAGTGAAGTTTTTGTAATTCATGTAAGGTTCTTATTGTCAGCCATCATTAATAATATTTTGTATCTGTAATAATATTTCTTACAATGACTGAGTATTATCCAGTGTATTCTCATTTTATCAGGGCTGACTTCGATAAAGTTACTCATGCTAATTTCGTGTTAATATAGGGCTATTGCAGTTAACCATATATTTAACCTGTTTTTTGCCATTACATTATCCTTATGAGTCCTGAATATTTTGTTGTAGGTTTGAGCATTAAACTTTAACTTGTAATTTTACCTAACTCTTTTGTTTTGAACCTGGAACTTTACGGGACAGTAGTGATTTTTAGTATTCTCACGTAAAGTGTACATTATATTTCTCTGTTCCGTAACATATATATATATATATATATATATATATATATATATATATATATATATATATATATATAGATATATTGTTACGGAACAGAAAAAGATAATGTACACTTTAAGTGAGAATACTAAAAATCACTACTGTCCCGTAAAGTTCCAGGTTCAAAACAAAAGAGTTAGGTAAAATTACAATTTAAAGTTTAATGCTCAAACTAACAACAAAATATTCAGGACTCATAAGGATAATGTAATGGCAAAAAACAGGTTAAATATATGGTTAACTGCAATAGCCTCTATTAACACGATATTAGCAAGAGTAAATTGATCTAAGTCAGCCCTGATAAAATGAGAATACCAGATAATACTCAGTGATTGCAAGATATATTATTACAGATACAAAATATTATTACCACTGGCTGACAATATGAATTACAAAAACTTTATTAGGCCTAAGAATTAACACCTTATGCTACACAGTACAAGAAAAAATGCAATAACACTCATGCTCAAATTACACAGCTGCTAGATGGTTGGAGACTTCCTGAGCACTCACAATAATAACAACTGTACATGGGAGGACAGAGATGTGAGCAAAATGAGGAGTAGATCTAAATGGCCATTAATGCAGAGACTGAGCTCATTATATAGGGGCCGGCAGAGCTTGATACAACTTGTAAGAAGGACGCGCAAATGAAGCCATAGGGGCAAAGAGTTGACAATCCTGCTCTGAACAACAGAAAGAACGACTTACTCTACTATAAGGGAGGAGGGGGGGGAGTGAGGTAGAACACGCTCGTGAACAAACATGCAGCATACTGTACGTTAGAATTACACAAAGGATGATGAAATCATAGGCTATGTAACACCTCCCCACAAAGAAAAAGAAATTTACAAAGGAAATTTCTTATTACTCTAAAACAATCTGTCTAAAGTCTAGATAAGCAATCTCCAATAACATTTTCTTTCCCCTTCACATGCTGTATGTCTAATGAATACTCCTGAAGAAGTAGACTCCATCTTCTCAATCTCTGATTTTTATCTTTAAACTTAATAAGGTATTTCAGTGGGTTATGATCGGTATAAATGACTATGGGGTCAAAACCAGAACACAAATAAAATGAAAAATGCTGTAAACCCAAAATCAAGGCCAAAAGCTCTTTCTCAATAGCTGAGTAGTTCTTTTGAGGTGGAGTGAACTTCTTACTGTAATAAGATACAGGGTGTTCAATACCCTGATCATCCTCTTGCAGCAAAACAGCCCCAGCTCCTGTATCACTTGCATCAACAGCCATCTTAAAAGGCTTAGCAAAATTTGGAGTAGCGAGCACTTGCTGACTTAATAGGATAGCTTTAAGTTTGTTGAAAGAGGATTCACAGTTATCGGTCCAGACAAATTTAACTCCCTTTTTCAGTAGGTCTGTAAGTCATGATACAAGAATTGAAAAGTTAAGAACAAATCTCCTGTAATAACCTACCATTCCCAAAAATCTCTGTAGCTCTTTCCTAGTTTTATGTCTGGGAAGATCACTTATAACCTGAACCTTAGCTCCTGGTGGTGCAACGTGTCCATCACCAATTACATACCCAAGGTACTGAATTTTAGCTTGACCAAACTCACACTTTGATAAATTAGCTACAAGATTAGCCTGAACTAACCACTCAAGAAATTTACTGACATGGCATAGGTGATCTTTCCAGTTGTCACTGAAGATTAATACATCATCAATATAAACAACACACCCTGCCAAACCCTCTGTTACAACATTCATGAGCTTCTGAAATGTGGCTGGTGCATTCTTCATACCATATGGCATTACAGAACATGCAAAAGTCTTTCCTAGTGTTACAAAACATGATATCTCCCTAGCACGTTCAGTCATAGGTACTTCCCAGTATCCCTTTAACAAATCAGACTTACTTATGTACCTGGCCTTTCCGATCTTGTCTATGCAATCTTCCACGCGAGGGAGAGGGTAAGTGTCTGTTTTGGTTATCTGATTAACACGTCTGTAGTCAATGCAAAGCCGCTGTGACCCACCTGGCTTAGGGACTAGAGTGACAGGAGAACTCCACTCGCTCTGACAGGGCTCAATCATCTTGTGGTCCAACAGGTAGCCAAGCTCCATCTCGATGAGAGGAACTTTCACTGGGTTCACATGGTAAGGAGGCAGTTTATTTGGCTTTGCGTCTCCAACATCGACATCATGCATCAACACAGTGGTTCTCCCTGGAGTGGCACGGAACACTTGCGGGTACTCCTGCAGTAATGCCGAAAACTCTTGCCTTTCCTCGGGAGGTAGATGAGAAAGCTTAGTCTGGAGATCATTCATGATATCAGTATTCTTCCCCAAACTATCACTCAGGCTCATGCTGCATGGGAGAACTTCACTTGTAGACTCGGGTGGAACAGCTACAGTACAGACTGGGTTATTTTCGTCCGGCCTGTGATATAACTTTAGCATGTTGATGTGACAAAGTTGCTTGTTCTTTCTACGATCTGGTGTGGCGATGACATAGTTGACATCACTGAGTTTCTTCTCCACGAAATAAGGACCACTAAACTTGACTTGAAGAGGTTGCCCATGCACTGGTAGCAGAATCAAAACCTGATCTCCTGGCTGAAAGTGGCGTAACCTGGACTTCTTATCATACCAAGTCTTCATCTTCTCCTGAGCAGCTCCTAAATTCTCTCTCGCCAGCTGTAAAGCAGTGGACAGCCGTTCTTTGAACTTAATCACATACTCCAGCAGGTTGACGTCATCTTCCTCCGACAGCCAGCATTCCTTGAGTAGCTTAAGGGGTCCTCTTACTTCATGGCCAAACAGTAGTTCAAAAGGTGAGAAGCCCAGTGATTCATTTGGAGATTCTCTTGCGGCAAATACAACGAATGGAAGACCTTTGTCCCAGTTTTTCTGATGTTCCAAACAGTATTTCTTGAGCATCGATTTGAGTGTTTGATGATATCTCTCCAACGCTCCTTGGGTCTGGGGATGGTAAGCTGAAGACGTGATCTGGGTGATGCCCAACTCTTTCAGAGACTGCTTGAAAACATTTGACATGAAATTACTTCCCTGGTGTGACTGTACCTCCTTGGCCAGACCACACTTTTTGAAGAACCCTAGCATTTCCTTAACCACGTTCTTTGCTGAGATATTTCTAAGTGGAATGGCTTCAGGATAACGAGTAGCCATATCAATCAGGGTCGACACATAAGAAAATCCTTAAGAAGTCTTAGGAAGAGGGCCCACAATATCCACCAACACACGGGTGAATGGCGCCTCAAAAGGAGGAATGGGAACTAGAGGTGCAACCTTTTCGGTCTGATTACACTTCCCCACAACTTGACAGGTGTGACAAGACTTACAATACCCGGAAACATCCCTGAAGATACCTGGCCAGTAGAAGTGTTTCAAAATGCGTGCCACAGTCTTCCTCACTCCAAGGTGTCCTGCCAAACTGGAATCATGAGCCACTCTAATGATATCCTGCCTACAAACACGAGGGATGACAACTTGATGTACAACCTCCCATTCACAGTCGGCTGATGCTGTTGGGGGTCTCCACTTCCTCATAAGTACTCCTGACTTTATATAATAACAAGTAGAAGCACCAGCTGACTCTTCCTCACTGCAAGCAGAGTTAGCTAGACCTTTCAACTCAGGGTCAGCAACCTGCAACTCAACCAACTCTTGACGAGACAAATTATCAACACTACGCGGTACTGCCTCATCTGGTGAGTGGTCAAAATTAGCAAGAAAAGTGTCAGCTAGGATAACATCATCATCATCATTATCCTCTAAATCACCAGTAACTTTAGACTTAGCCCTAGTGACAGCACATGCAGAGAACACATCAGGGACATCACAATCCTGGGTCGCAGCCACTGGGTCACTAGACAACTGAGGAGCTGGACACACTTGACTTCCACCAATATCATTTCCAAGTAAAAAAGTTACACCTGTCATTGGGAGTGTCTAAACCAACCCAACCATAACAGAACCATTAACAAAACCAGACTCTAAATTCACTCTGCACAGAGGGACAGAGAAGTAATTATTCCCTACACCTTGTAAGATTACAGTTTCATCAGAGGACTTAACATTAGAGCCTAGAACACTGGTCAGCATAAGGGATTGGCAAGCACCTGTATCACAATATATTTGAACTGATTTCCTGTCATTACTGTCCAGAGGACTGACAAAACCATCAGACAGGAAATTAGCACATGAACTCTTGAGAGTGTCACCCACGTTACTGCTCAAAAGAGGAGCTTCATCATAAGAATTTAATTTACCCCTCAAAGCAGGTTCAGTTAACTCAGTTAAAGAATTCTGGGAACTCTCAAGGGTGGACACCAGACCAATTGACTGAATATTTAAAGACTCCTTTTTGTTCACATCACGCTGTCTCCTGAAACATTTCTCCGTAGTATGACCAAGCTTACTACAATAAGTACATTTACTTTTCTGAAATCTAGAGGTGAAGCTGGTATTTACTTCCTGAGAAACATCATCTTTATTCTCTTTCCTGTTACCTGTACTCTGAGTAGAGGCAACATACTTACTCTCAGCTTTCCTTTTTTCTTTAGAATATCTCTTGTGAGTGAGAACATATTCATCAGCTAAAACTGCAGCATCAGACAGATTATCTATTCTTCTCTCATCAAGATATAGGCTTACATTATTACTAATACATCTTTTGAAGTCCTCCAGCAAAATCATCTGCTTAAATTTGTCAAAATCAGAATCCACATTCTTAGAATTTAATCACTGCTCTAACAGATCTTCTTTGTTTTTTGCATACTCAACATGGGATTGCTTATCTTGCTTATAAGTTGTCCTAAATTTTACTCTATAGGCTTCAGGAACAAGCTCATAGGCCTTAAGAATCAAGCTCTTAACTACATCATAATTATCAGATTGATCCTGAGGCAAAGATGCATAAGTTACTTGAGCTTTACCGGTGAGAACAGTTTGAAGGAGTACTGGCCAATACTCTTTGGGCCAATTAAAACCTGTAGCTATCCTGTCAAACAACTGAAAATACTTTGTTAAATCAGGTTCATTAAAAGGAGGGACAAGTTTAACATTTTTAGCCACATCAAAATCATCAGAGCTAGATGATCCAGTTCCACCTTGTTTCATGCGATACTCATGGTCTGCCTGAATCCTAGCAAGTTCAATTTGCGCCTGAGCCTCCTGAATACGAGCATTTGCCTGAAATTCAGCCTCCTTAGCACGAGCCTCCTGCAGGGCTAGCTGTAACTTAGCTAATTCAGTCTGCGTTTGCTCATTTGGAGGAGTTACATTAAACAAGCTTTCATTAATCATGTCAACAATTTGATCTTTAGAATGATGAGAGCGACCAGCAATTCTCAATTGTTGAGCAACAAGCTTAAGTTCATTCTTTGTTCTGTTTTCTACATCACACACTGTTTGCACATTTGACAAAAAATCTTTGGCTTCATCAAGCGTAGTAATAGTAGACATCATGAATAAATCACAGTCACACAATATCAAGCAATATCCTTACGATAATATCCTGAATATCCTGATAAGAGGTCGCCAAATTTATGTAACGGAACGGAGAAAGATAATGTACACTTTAATTGAGAATACTAAAAATCACTACTGTCCCGTAAAGTTCCAGGTTCAAAACAAAAGAGTTAGGTATAATTACAAGTTAAAGTTTAATACTCAAACTAACAACAAAACATTCAGGACTCATAAGGATAATGTAATGGCAAAAAACAGGTTAAATATATGGTTAACTGCAATAGCCTCTATTAACACGAAATTAGCAAGAGTAAATTTATCTAAGTTAGCCCTGATAAAATGAAAATACCAGATAATACTCAGTGAATGCAAGATATATTATTACAGATACAAAATATTATTACCACTGGCTGACAATATGAATTACAAAAACTTTACTAGGTCTAAGAATTAACACCTTATGCTACACAGTACAAGAAAAAATGCAATAACACTCATACTCAAATTACACAGCTGCTAGATGGTTGGAGACTTCCTGAGCACTCACAATAATAACAACTGTACAGGGGAGGACAGAGATGTGATCAAAATGAGTAGTAGATCTAAGTGGCCATTAATGCAGAGACTGAGATTATACAGTATAGGGGCCGGCAGAGCTTGATACAACTTGTAAGAAGGACGCGCAAATGAAGCCATAGGGGACAAAGAGTTGACAACCCTGCTCTGAACAACAGAAAGAACGACTTACTCTACTATAAGGGAGGAGGGGGGGAGTGAGGCAGAACACGCTTGTGAACAAACATGCAGCATACTGTACGTTAGAATTACACAAAGGATGATGAAATCATAGGCTATGTAACAGTATATATATACTGTATATATATATATATATATATATGTGTGTGTGTGTGTGTGTGTGTGTGTGTGTGTGTGTGTGTGTGTGTACTAGATAGAAAGGTAGACAGATATGCATACACAATTGTAATTTGGGAAGTGCCTCCCTTTGTTAGAAAGTAATTTTTTCCTTGTTGAACGAGTGTGACAATAAGCTTGTTGCCATGGCCAGACGATTAGGTACAGTGTAGGACCACATAATAAGTGGCTCTGGAGATTTCATAACACGTCTTCCATAGCGATATATTCAGGACATTACACCTCAGTATCCTTTTGTCCGATTTTGATGTTGCGTCGTTACTGTAATGATATACAAAGCATAAAAGAGAATCTTAAGATACAGCATGTGAAATAAATAGCTAACGAAGGCTTGCTACGAAGCCTCCAATGCCACTTAAACTACAAACCCTTGAAGCACCTCTCACAGTGAAATTTAGCTTGTATGAAGACCGTTCTCGGAGGTCGAAGCTTTTAGAAGACTTAATTTGGTAGTCAGTTTGTGTTAGACTTAACTTTGCGACAAAGGGAATCTTATATGAAGCCAGTCACTGTATCGTATCTTCTGTGCTTTCAGTTCGGGAGGGGCCTTTGTCTCGCGTCCTCGTTTATCCCCTTCATTGACGTTTCTATTTTTTCCCTAACTTCTCACACTACCGTGGAAAGTTTTTTTTATTTTTGTCAATATCATTATTATTCCTACTTATTTTAAAATTGTAATATTTCAATGAATATTTGACATAGATCCTTCAAAGTTGGTCAGCTTAGTTGGACAGGTGCCCACTTCTTTTGGCCAAATATGGTGGCAATTCGTCAACCGGATCTCCAGATATTATCCAGAACACAGAAGTGTGAGCGAGTCACGCTGTCTCAAGAACAGCTTAAGCAAGGAAGTTGAAATATTACTACCAGTAAAGTGCCCTTTGTGAGTGCGTGACGAGCATACATACGCCTCTCATCATAATTTCATCTTGGTGTAAACTTTCAGCATTTCTGATGAGGTAGTTGAACAATAACGGATATAATAATTGAGCTAAAATATTTACTTTCTCAAGTATTCGCTCACGTTTTCTCTCTGGATGTGCATTTAGAGCTGGATGTGCATTTAGAGAGACGCCGTAGCATTTATCACACGCACAATGTTCAGTTCTCTACCCCTGACTTTCCGTGTCAACGAACTGCGTCGGTAAACGCTTGGCTATTGATCGAATGATAAAACCCAGAGATGGGGCGATTTCCCTTGCTGATTTCACCACCTAAACATACAAAAAAGGTTCACGTAAAATTATGAGCGTAATATCCGATAGTTAATTGTTAGAATTCATGCAAGAAAACATAGTGTTGCAACAGGAAATCTTTTTTAATTCGATTTCTTAGTGAACCATGTCAATTGAAGCCCTCGGTACATTCCCTTGGAAAGCTGGGATTCCAGGTTGTTTCTTTGGTCTCATGAGTAAATATATAGCTAAAAACAAAATTTATTGAATGTATCTACTACCTGCTGAAAGAATCTCTTCTCTGTCTCACATAGTAGAAAAATTATTAGTCTCTGAAAACCATCGCGGTCGGGGCGTGTCAGTTCGTGTCGGGCCGCTCATTTCTCAGCTGAATGTAAACAACGCAATCCTCGCTGCGCTCGCTTGCTTGTAACAATATAGCTTTAGAGCAGACACAGTGCGGAAAGGAGTATAGTTCCAACTGGTTGATTATTCTCTGATATCGCCTGGAGTATAAAATTGGGATTTTTCCGGATATTCAGGACGTCACCTAACTCTCCATGAAGGATGAAAGCTAGAGCCACCAAACTTGGTGGACATACAGGCTCTGATGACCTAAAGTGACATGGACAAGATCAGTGACCTTGACCTCATGGTTCCTCTAAAGCTCGGCTTCTCGTAGGCAATGACTGTGGTAAGTTCATTATTAAACTTGCCCTTGGACAATTTTACGGTGTTCTAGTTTATTTGTTTTGTCTCATGGCCATTTTATTAAGATTAAGAGCATTTTTTTATTGTAAAGAGAATAATGACTGCTATATCTAGCCTCTCCAGTTTTCGGTCTATCCTAAGATCACTAAGAACATCTGGAGACATCAAGAACTGATTTTGAATTTCTTATTGGACTGAAGGGTTTTAGTGGTTTTGTTTTTAATGGGTTTGTGTTAATGTTGTGATTTTGGCTGATTAGGTGGTAATGCGATGGAAATATGATTGTGTTTAGGAATAAAATGTTCAAGATATTCTAGCTTCACATAATCGTCTTCATTGTGGCTGATTTAACTTTGAAGAACTTGAGAAGGGATGACTTTGCATTTGTGTTCAGGTTGGGGATATGTGATGCAAGAAAATTAATTTGATAAGTTAGACGAATAACTTACTTTAAGCTTTACTTCATGCCAATTTGAATATACTTAAGATGTGTAAGTTTCATGCAATAATAACTTGAATACACTTAGAGTCTAAGTACCAGTTTCATGCTGATAGAAGAATCGGCTGTTAGGTTGTTGTGTTATATAGGTAATATAATCACTTATCCTTTAATTCGCTAATTAGTAACATCACCATTGTCTCTCAAAGCTACTTTTTCTCACCGATTGTATTGCAGCTAACGCCAGACGATTTTATTCAGTTGGAAGTGCGTCATAGGAACCCGAGTGATAATATTATAGATAAAGCAGAGCAGCAGCAGCGGTGATGGAGTAAGTGGACTTGGCAGGCCATGAATAATGTAAAGGAATGAGAGACTGGAATTGACAGGCACAGTAACAAAGACAACAAAGGAAACTATTTAGAGCTGGTGATTGATGCAGAGCTATCGTTGTGCTTCGCCATGTTGGTTTAGACTGTGGTGGTGGTGGTAATGATGATAGTAGTAGTAATGATGATGATGATGATGATGATGATGATGATGATAGTAGTGGTGGTGATGGTGATGACGATGGTGATGATGGTAGTGGTGCTGGTGGTTGTGGTAATAGAAATAGTGATTACTTCATTCCAGTGATTTTATAATATTTCATAGATCCACTCCAAACGATGTTGCCCTGCTTGTGAAAGACCTCTAGTAATGACAGGCTTGAAGGGTTCTGTGTAACCCCCCATCAGTTCGGAAGTTTCTTTCAGGCCGATTAAAAGCGTCTGGCGACATGCAGAAAAGAATGCAGTAATGAGTCAGGGATGGGTTAATATACTGAAAAGAGGTGTGATAAAGATGATGATGATGATAGTGGTGGTGATAACTGTGATGATTGTGTTATTGGTGGAGAGCGAGAGACAATGATGACTGGCGATGGAGAGCTGTGATGATGGTGGTGGTGGTGGTCATAATTATGACGTCTATGATAGTAGTGGTGAGGGAAAAGACGATGATAATGATGATGGTTATGATAGACAGAAAGACTGTGATGACAATAATGGTGATTGTGATGATTGTTAGCGATGGTGAGGCGGATGAAGATCATGTGGGTTATTCTGACTATGACATTATAGAAAGCAGTGGTGAAGGGTTAAGCAAGACTATATCTAACCCTTCCAGTTAAAAAAAAAAAAAATCAGATTTTAACAGGCTTTGAACAAAAATAGGACGACATGGTAGCGAAGGAGTTAATCAACCTGGAAATCAATGCCAGCACAGACCATCTCACAGCAACCAGTGTTACTCTTGAGTCATTAGCCCAACCAAACACAATTTATGGAGACGTCATCGTAGTGATGGACTCAGTTAACTAGACCGATTTGCCAACTCAAACCACCATTCTTTAAAAAAAAAATAAATAAAACAAAAAATAACCACAACCAGCACATTGCCTTTGCGTCGTTAGGTCGGCTCACACGGAACCGTCTGGTGGGAAAAAGGATAAAAGAGTCATCGTAGTAGAGTTAATCAACCTGGCCAGACATTCCAGCACAGACCATCACCCCTCACAACCACCAACTACCACCACATCAACACTGCCGCCATGTTGTTATTCCAGCCACACATAGTCGTCTGCTAAAAGCAAGAACGAACTTTGCAAGACGTCATCGTAGTGAAGGAGTCAATCAGCAAGACCGAACATGGCACCACAGACCATCACCGTCTCACAACAACCACAGCAGCAGCGTTGCCCTGGCCTCGTTACTTCATCCACATGCAATCCGGTGGGAGCAAGAATTAAAAAAAAAAACATAGCAGATCTGGTTCATCAACCAGATCAGACTTGCCAGCACGAACTGTTACCATCTCACCACCACCACCATCACAACAACAGCCATCCTATTACAGCAGCCATCATCTCACCACCACCACAGCAAAAACCATTATCTCACTACCACCACCACAACAACCATCATCTCACCATCCCAAAACAATCTTCATCTCATCTCCCAGCAGGCATCATTACTCACCCAACAACAACCATCATTTCACAGCCACCACCACAATAATCTTCATCTCCCAGCAGCCATCACTTCTCAACAACCACACCCAACAACAACCATCACCATTCAACAACCATTATTTCACAGCCACCACCGCAACAATTCATCTCACAGTCATCACCACCTCAATCACCATCACCTCACAGCAAGAACCACCACAACAACATTGTCTTTGGGTCGTTATTCCAGCCACACGCAACCCCAATCACGAGGAGGCCCTAAAATACAGTTCGCCCAGAGCCCCTGTGATTGGTCAGCCTCGGTCCTCGTTCTGTTCGGCGTAATAAGCCCGGGGTAATTGGGCCATTGGGTCATTGTTGGCTGTGGTGTGTGTGTGATTAAGAAGGACGGGATGCATTAGTTTGCCGATGGGTAATTTGTGGGCCTCGGGTTATGGTGATGAAGATGTGTGGGGTGGGGGAGGGGAGCTGGAGGGAGAGTTGGGAAGGAGATGGATGGAGGGAGCAAGAGAAAGTGAAAAAAAAAAAGTAGGCGAAATGTGGGCGAAGAGGAGAGTAGTTAGAGTTTTGGAGGAGACTGATGTAGGGGAAGATATAGTTTGGAGGCATGGAGGAATGGGAAAAAAGTGATGGAGGTAGATGGAAAGAATTTGGGAAAAGGCAGATGACGGGAGAGTTGGAAAGAAAGTGTGAAATTATAAAGGAGGGAAAAGAAATGGGGGAGGTGGATGGACAGAGAGAGAGAGAGAGAGAGAGAGAGAGAGAGAGAGAGAGAGAGAGAGAGAGAGAGAGAGAGAGAGAGAGAGAGAGAGAGAGAGAGAGAGAGAGAGAGAGAGAGAGAGAGAGAGAGAGAGAAGATACAGTAGAAACGATGGAATTGTGTACGATTTGATGGAGAAAATGAATGAAATAGTACTTGGGGAGTTGAGAGTGTGTACTGGAGATAAGGAGAGATGTGAGATGTGGCTTTGGTGGAAGAGAGAGAGGGCGAAGGATGTAAGGTGGCTGAATGAGGCGAGACAAAGCCAAGAACAAAATGTGGAAGGGGATGCACTGAGGGCTGGGTAGGAATTACAGTAGATAAGAAAGCGGCTGTTGTGATGTAGAAGGAAAGAGGTGTTGGAGGGCGAATGAGAGCGACAGAAGAAAAAGAGACAGAGGTAGATGAAATGGAAGGCGATGCATAGAGAAAAAAGTTGGATAGAGGATATACTGTACAGAGGGGAATTTTGATGGTCGAGGAGAGTTGAGGATTATTGGATGTTTGGTAAAGTGAGAGATGTGTGGGTGGGGGTGCTGGGCAGTCTGGGCATAGAGTATGGAATGAGAAAATGTGTGTGTGTGTGTGTGTGTGTGTGTGTGTGTGTGTGTGTGTGTGTGTGAGTAAGTGATATTAAAGAGAGAGTATGCGAGAGCGTTGAAATAAGCTAGATATTGGTGTTGAATTTCCTACTTCGTGTCCAGTAAAAGATAAACTGAAAATACGAGTATAATAAAACTCAGGACTTATTACTGAAGGCAGTCATGTAAGCGCTATCCTGTGCTTTTGTGTACGCCGACGCACATACACACCTTTAGAATTACTGTTGCGGGAGCATGCGCGCGCGCGCGCGCACACACACACACACACACACACACACACACACACACACACACACACACACACACACACACACACACACACACACACACACACACACACACACACACACACACACACACACTCCTGATGGGATGGCTAGGATGTACGCGTATCTGTACACGTAATGACTTTCACCTGAGGTGTTGCTTTCTCCTTAAGCCATATTTATTTGTGTGGCTGGTGTGTCCCCCCCACCATCTCTCTCTCTCTCCCTCTCTCTCTCTCTCTCTCTCTCTCTCTCTCTCTCTCTCTCTCACACACACACACACAGCACGGTACAAAGCACAGTTTTATATCACTTACTGAGCAATAATGTCCACCATGTGTTCTAAGAATGAGTCAGTCAGTTGATGTTGTGTTGATGTATTGCCATTTGCGAGGACGAATTATTGATGGGTCTGGGAGCATTACTGGACGACCCCTTGCTGGAACACTTATCACTGCATGTTCAATAATTGATTCGGGGAGACAAAGGGCGTGTTGGTAGACAGGTATTCAGGCATGTTGAAGATCCGTCAAAGGTAGATGAATGAATAAAATGAATAGATAGACACTTGGCTATCACTGGAGGTGGTGGTGTTGGAGTGGACAGAGCAGTTTGTCTGGGACTGTGGGGTCGTAGTTTCGATCCCTTCCTTTGAAGAGAACACATTTAATTTGACTTCTACTCGTACATCACCGTCTTCACTGTTACTCCCTGTGGCTCACTCGTCATGAAAACACTCATTCCTACTAATTCTAGAACACCAGATTTGGATGTCATTTCCTTTGCGTATCTCACAAGAGATGTTGGGTATTAGTGTCGACAATGCCAGGCGTGTGAGGGCTGCATAGGATCAGCAATTAGTTGTGGTGTCGTAGGTAATAAACTGATCCTTGGAAACGGGTTGCCTAACTTATGTCAAAAAGTGGATGTATGTAAAGAAGGTAGATTGATAGATGTACAGACAGCTTAATGTTAACAAATACAGAAGAAAAACAGACAGATTGGCAGGTAGGTAGATAGACAGGTAACACAATCATTAGACACACAAAAATATAAGCCGATTGATTAAGCAACGTTGGGTCTGGTTAGTACTTGGATGGGTGACCGCCTGGGAACACCAGATGCTGTTGGCATGACGTTCTCCCTACGTGACAAGTGGGGTTGGTGGAGGATTAGTGCCCCTCCCTGTAAAACAATTAACTCTAAGCCCTTGACCACCCCGTTTGGGATACATGGCGTCTGGCAATGAATGAAAAAAAAATTTAAAGTCTCATATGTGTATAGGCGAAAAAACAGCAGAAGGCAGACCCTTCTAATAAGGCAGGCAGAGAAATGCTGCAACCCCCCCTCCCCCAGCCATTCCCCCCATCCTCGCGCCACATCACCAGGACCCACACTGAACTCCTCCCTTCAGCACTGACTATAGTCAGTTTGTTTTCACTTGACAGAACTGTGCTTCTTCCACAACTTGAATACAATCTCGTGGTTGCATTAAATTCGATGAGCTTTTAGTTATGAGGTAAGAGTGAGTCTCCTTAGTTATTTGTTAAATCGACCCTCCAGTTCAACCACACTCAGCCATCAACTTAGCTGAATGGTGTTGGGGATGTTTGCAGGTTACAACAGACGCCCTTTACCGCACAGCTACAGTATGTCGCCAGTCGCATATTCAGCAAACGCGTCACTTCAGGCGACCTTCAGAAATGGAAAAGCTGGGAGATAGGTGGGTAGGGAAGTAAATCAGGCAGGTTGATAGGTAAGTATGTAAGTATAGATAGACTGAAAAGTAGGGAAATAGGTTGGAGGTAAGAAGAAAGGTGAACTTAAACCTGGCCTACAGTAGCACTGGGATAAAAACCGAAACGGACGTGGGCAGGTCATGTCTGTCGTAGAACAGATAACAGGGATGGATAATTTTAATGGACTGATAATCAGAGTGACAGCGGCAACCAAGAGGTGGAATGAGGAAGTGGCAACAAGAAAACTTGCCAGACAAAATTAAAAAAATTTGCAGGGTTTGAATGGAACAAACTAACAACCAGCAGGTTCGAGTGGAGAAAGTTAAGAGACGGAAATCAACTGTCGTAGACTACTGCTGCTGTTGATGATGATAAGGAAGAGGAGAGGGACAGACACGAACAGGCAGATACGAACCACCACCCGACTCACTGCTGAACCGACTCCATGCACTCTTTGACCGCACTCTGTTGGTGATATTGTACAGAGGCCATAAAACCCTGTGCAGTACACCCCACATATGCGAACGAGGCTCACCATAAATGTCATTTTTAAATAGAGTGGAAGTAAAGCTTTTTCGTTTCATCACCTTTCCTACTCTCACTGACTCCATTAAGACCCTATCACCCTTCTCAAACTCGTTTCATCTTTCCCTCTTCTAAGACTACCATTCTGGTCACTATTCTTCAGATTTTTTTTTTCACTCCTCTCCCATTACGGCGGGTTAAGCAGCTGTCGTCTATCTAGACTTTCACCCCTTTCTGTCTATCTCTCTAATACAGGAGTTATCCGCTACGCTCAGTCATTCACGTATGCAACTGGTCAGCTCTGGAACTGTCTTCCTCATTCTGTCTTTGCCTGCGACCTCCAGTATTGTAAACGCATTGTATCCAGGCATCTTGTATGGAAGTTGATTTCGGCTTTCTTCTTTGGAAGGAACTACATCTGCTGCTCGAAAGGTTTGAGTACTTTCTGTTTTGCATAAGTATGCAAACAAACTCAGACCAAATCCCACACACACACACAGCGGCCACCAGTTAGTATCCTGGCCAGTGATACAGGGCAGCAATCAGCAGAGCCTGCAATCAGGAAGGCCTGGCTGGTAAATCACACTCTCGAAACAACACCGCTTTCGATTTTCATTACGCAAATTAGCGTCGTTCGTAATAATGACCTTCCGACACGACCTTCCGCTCCCCTCCCCTCCCATCCTCATCCCCCTCCCTTCCCCTTCTCCTCTTCTTCCTACTTCTCCTACTCCTACTTCTCTCTTCCCCTTTTCTCAATCCGTTCTCTTCTGTTCCCTTTCTCCGTCCATCCTTTCTTCTTTCTATGCCCTTCCCCCTCCCCTCTCTCTCCTTCCCACACCTCCCTCCAGGTTTATACACTATTTCCTCAATTTTTACTTCCTCATTTCTCATCCTTCCCTTCAAACCCCCAGCACCTCCCGTTACTGTCCCTCCCTCCCCCATCCCCCCCTATTCCTTTTCCTCTTGTGTCCCCTATTCCCTTTCCTCTTGCGTCCCGTATCCTGTCTTCCCTTCAATCCCTTACCGGCTCTCCCCTTCCCTCCTCTGGTCCATCTCCCTTTCACTTCTCTATGCCTTCTGTACTCCCTTTCCCCCTCCTCTCCCCTCCCCGCCCTACGACTGCCCCATCCACTCCCCCATCACTGCCCTACCTGCCCCCCTCACCCCAGAACCCCCCATGTCATGCCATACCGGTGTTGGCGTGAGGGGGGGCTTGTCCCTCACGCAAGCCCAAAAGGCTATGATGGGAAGAGTCATGGGAGGGTGGGAAATGGTGCTGGCTTGTTGGATGAAGGGGAACGAATAGAGGAAAGAAGGAGAGGGGAGGAGAGAGGAGGGGAGTGTAAGTAGGAGAAGTAAGCGGCCGCGAGTGGGATGAGGAGAAATGAGTGGGGGAAGGGAAGTATGAAAAACAAAAATGATGTCAGGAAGCAAGTTAGTCCATACCCTCCTCCAAACCAGCTTCATATCAGTGAGTGAAAATAAAAAAAAAAAACAGGAGCTGGATGAGGTCAGGGGAGGGGGGAAGAAGAGATTTGTGTCGAGGGGAGAGGGGTGAAGGTGAGGCGGAAGTTGTTTAAGAGTCGTGTGAGGATGGGGTTGGGGCTTTTTTTTCTTTGCTCGATTCTTCATGTCACCCATCTTCACACGTCACCACTTCGACGCCAGTACTCACCGTCCATATTCAGTACATGCTGGGGTGTCACATTCAGGAGCAGTGTGGTGATATTGGCGGGTATGTTTTTATGACTCGACGGTGGGTCTTGTGGAGGCTTAGTGAAGTCTTTGTTAACGAAATTCACGTTATCAGATTGTTCCTCGCCCCTGGTACGAAGATGGTGTGTGTGTGTGTGTGTGTGTGTGTGTGTGTGTGTGTGTGTGTGTGTGTGTGTGTGTGTGTGTGTGAGTGAGTGGGTGGGAGGGTGCGTCCGTGAGTGTGCGCAAGAGAGACAGATTGAACTTGTCTCAGTGTCCGTAGATAACTGAATAAAAGTGCCTGGCGTTATCCTGAGCACTGAATACACTTAAGTTTGCCAGTTGCAGGAGGAGGGTTACGGTGTCTCCCCAGCACGTAACGCAGATGATGCAACAGAGGCAATAACACGAGCCCGGAGTCATTTAAGAACAGGAACAATAACACTGCCATTACAGCGTTGACAATAATAATGGCAGCACAATGAATGACTCCAGATAAGAGGCAAAAATATTAACATAACAAAAATGGTGACAGTAGCTTTATATTTAACACTGAAATATCAGCAATAATAGTAATGATACCAATAATAATAAAAAGTAAAAAGAAAATAACACAGCAGTGACACTTGTTTATAAACTAAACAATAGTAACAATAGTAATAAAGATAACAAGAATAAAAACAGCAGTTACAGTACTAGTAATTACATGACTAACAGTAGCAGCAGTAATGATGATAAAGATGACTAGTGTAAGAAATATGACAACAACAAAAGTATGGCTATAATCACGACAAAAGCACAGCAAATTGTGCATCCCTGCTCCACAGCAGGGGATTCTGTGAAACCTTGAGGCTCACGGCAAACCCACATAATGTCATAGTTGGCCCTAAAATGATTTCTTAATTAGCCTTAAGCAGTTTATTGTAACGCTATTGATTGCTGGGCAACGCTTTCGATTAGATCTCCGCCTCCTCCACCTCCTCCCTTGTCATCATCATCATCATCATCATCATTCACCTGGAGTAAAGGCATACCTCTCTCGCCTACTCATTACGCAAGCTGTGGAGTAAAAAAAAAAAAAAAGACAGGAAATTTGATAATTTGAATAAAAAACAGGGACAGCAAAGGAACAGTAGCAGTGAAACGAATACTAACAATAACAGTAGCAAAATAACATCAAATAGTTGCAATAGTAAAAGTAAGCAATTTTATCGAAGCAATTTATAAAACAGCAACAAAGACGACAACAGTAACAACAATGATAGCAATAACTACTACGAACAGAAAAAGCCATGCCGACACAAACAAACACTAAGAAACAAAATTACAGAGTTATCGAAACAAAATAACGACAGTAACAGCGATAGCAACAACAATGACAATAAACAGACAACAGCAGCAGCAGCCAAAACAACACAGTGACAGCAACACAGATCAAGACAGTAAGCACAGCAACAGACAACAACAAAACCGAGTGAGTGGGGCAGCGATAACAAGCAATATCAGTAACTCACCAACACCAGCACTTTACGCTAGAAACACGAGCACAAAAACACACACTGAAAAAAACATATAGATTCAGTAACGCTAACACTGTCACAACAACAGGAACAAAAAAAAAATAACAAAAGTGATATACAGTAAGAACAGAATGGGAGACAAAAGACTCACCATAACAAGAATATTAACAACTATCACAGCCACAGTAATGTCATAAATGGCAGTCATAACGATAGCTTCATAAACAGCTTCAAAGACAACGATAGTAACAATTCTTATCACCACCATGATTAGCGGTAATGAGAGAAATAACATAAATACTTAACAATAACATCAATAAACATAGCAATATCATCAACCACACCAGCAACAACAACCACAACCATTCCAGCAACCATAACAACGAAAGGTCAGCGACAGCAACAATCACTACCGTAGTATCAGCAACCACAACACATCAACAACCTCAGCCACAACCTGGACAATAACAACCACAGCAAAAGAACACCACAAACACCCAACACAAACACAGCCAATGCCACAACACCCAAACAAGAACAACAAGGGTGAGAATGTACAGGCAAACCTCGTTATGTGTACAAATGTAATAATGTATTGTACGTCCACTTTATCTGCACAAACCTATGTTAAGACTTGACGGCTCCCTCTGAATACCAGATGGGCTCACAAATGTTGATATATTCACACACACACACACACACACACACACACACACACACACACACACACACACACACACACACACACACACACACACACACACACACACACACACACACATTGATACAAAGGCACATACATTCAGGCAAACACATGCTGTCATTTGCACGCACACAGTATTAAAGCCTTCTGCATACACACACATACACTACACCCCGCTCTCCAATCCCCACACACTACCACCCCTCCCTCTGACACACACGCACACAGTATTAAAGCCTTCTGCATACACACACATACACTACACCCCGCTCTCCAATCCCCACACACTCATTACCACCCCTCCCTCTGACACACACGCACACAGTATTAAAGCCTTCTGCATACACACACATACACTACACCCCGCTCTCCAATCCCCACACACTCATTACCACCCCTCCCTCTGACACACACGCACACACACGCTGTATCGATATTTAGTGGTCCCTGCAGAAACACACCAGCAGTAATCTACACTACGGTTATCGCCACCGTCCTTAACCTTTTTCTGAACTATCCCTCACAAAATGTTATGGTCAATAATTCTTTTACACTGTCTCGGTTTGGAAGGCTTTGGAGTATTTTTTCATGCGGAGACGGGTATTGTTTTCACTCGGTTTGTCTGTCTGTTTGTTTGGCTGTCTATTTGTATATTAACAGCTTAACGCGAGAACTACTGGTGCGATTTTTACCAAAATTACGGGGATGATAGGCTATGACCCTCTGATCACCAGATACAATTTTGTGCCAAACAGGGTCAAGGCTTAGGCTGTAGGCCCAAATATATATATATATATATATATATATATATATATATATATATATATATATATATATATATATATATATATATATATATATATATATATATATATTAATCGTTTTCTCGCCATAACTCCTTTAAAATTCGTCATATCGGCATGAAACCAAAACCTAAAGGTGCATCTTTCAATTCTGCATCCTATAACATGCCTCATTACATCAGGGGGACCACCCCCCAGTTAGCGGTAGATGGGTTGGGCCTAAAATAATCAAATGGGCATAAATTTGTTAGTAGTCACACAATTTACTCCAAATATGATACGTGACATCCTTGGCTAGATATCATGTTGACTGCCGGGGACGGGTTTGCTGTGCCTTGGCACCGCTTCTCTTTGCATCTTTTACATTGTGTCTAATCTGTATCAAAACGTAATGAGAGTTGGCCAAACTTGACCAGTAATACTCTAATGAGTTGGAAAGTTTGCAGGCTCCTTTGATCATTTTTTTATTTTTTTTACAGTGTCAGCAAAGTCTTCCAGGACACCTTGCTTATCTGACTAGGAATAATTAAGAGAGTTGGAGTAATTTGGAATCTTTTTTCTTTGGAACGTCAGATGTGTAAAGGAGTTATTGACCGCAACTGTACATAGATGGTAATGTTTGTCTGTGTAAGGCCACCAGTTGGAGGGCAATACGTGGCTGTGGTCAAAATAGTGGTCACGGTTATTTGGGGTGAAGGGTTTGACCTTGCAAGCTACCCCGACCACAGTACCCCTACACCCTGCAATAGTTCTCTCACTTTAACTTGGCGGAGATTTTAGTCGTTGTGCAGCTTATTTCCTATAGATCAAAGACAAAGTGTGGCATACTCCGCTGTACATCCCTTTCATAGCACTTGATCTTGTTACAGCCTATAATTTAGATGGAGAAACAGCAATTTTAGGCCCAGTTTCAGCGAAGAGAGTATTGTTACCTCCGCTAATGACCTTACACATATCAACTAGCGCTCACAGTGACCTTGTTGTGACCTTTAGTGACATGGCTAAAATAGGTGAGTATGCATGGAGGGGATTAAGAGGGAGAGGAGGAAATGGGACAGGAAGGGGAGGGGGAGGGAAAAGGATGGAGGTAGAAGGGGGATAGTTGTGGGGGATACGAACTGTGACATTTTTTTCAGGTCACACATTTGTCAAATCACCCCAGACAGAGTTGTTAGCTAACGAACGCACACCATTGTTTAAAGCTAAGCCAAAGCGAAAAGGGGAATTACTATTGAGTGATGGACCACACTGATGCTGGCGTGGGAGTGGGATTACATGGATATTTAATCCCGTCTGTATAAATGTATATTTACACATATTCACATGTTGCCATACTTGTGAAAACGTAATCCACAATGAAAAGAGGAACTCATGTTGAGTTATATTTATTGATGTTGCAGTGCGATTATATACAGTAACATTTCAGGACTTAGCGGCGCATCCAAACTTTAAAAATTGTCTGCCAACAGTCATTATTTAATATGTAAGTCATCCCCTCTGCCTCCATAGGATTGGCTTGCTGATAGGCGGCCTACTGCAAAAATACCAGTGATGGATTAATTGACAGATCCTAATTACATTTGGTATAATTTTGAAAACGAGGTAATTTTGGCGCTGCATTGTTGTTTGTGAGAAAAAAAATACTGAAGATTGTTGAGAAGGAGAGTATAATCGAGAGAGAGAAGCAATATATACCGACGTTGTAAGATAAGCCAACATGAAAAGGGAATTATTCACTTGGTAGAGAGTGGTGCGTTGTATAATGGAGAGAGTCGGATTATACTGAGAGGGACGATTGTGTATAATTTACGGAATGGTGTAAATGCTTCCCCTGCCCCCGGCTCCGCTTCACTGATTTACACAAGTTACAAGCTCACCCGCTGTTCTCTCGTCTCTCTCCTTCCTGCTGTGCTTTTGTGTTGTGATTTGTACTGGGTGCACAGTACACGTGTGTGTTATCGTCCTGTACTGTGTTATGTATGAGTCTGCATTTGTTCAGCGTAATTGTGTGTGTGTGTGTGTGTGTGTGTGTGTGTGTGTGTGTGTGTGTGTGTGTGTGTGTTTTATTATGAGAGTTGTGTTATTGTCGCTGTTGGAAATATTATGCTTTTCTGTATTTTTGTTGTTGTCATAAGTCTTACATGCTAACTGTGTGCATGTTCTGCCTCACCATTCTATTTTCGTGCTCTTAAACATTATGAAAGCTTTGTTGTTATAGTAGTGTTACTTTTTGTCGAATCGTGTCTTGGTATGTATGTGTTATGGTTGGGCTCTACCATTCTGCATTGTTCATTGATTTTATGAGAGAATGTGATTGTGTGTGTTGCAGTTGCGATGAGGTTGTTGTGTGTTATCTGTTCATCTATGTTGCGCTATGTTTATAAATTCTTCTGTGCTGCTTTGTTCTGTGATGCTTTGAAGGCCTATTTTTGTGTCACAGTCGTGCTCTTTGTTCTTCCATGTCGTATTTTGTTTTTGTTATATTTTGCCGTTTTGTTTTGTTCTTTGACGTGGGAGGGTCTGTTTTGTACCGCAGCTACTTGTTATTTCTTCTTGGATGTCAGGCTGTGTAATTGCTTTTATGTTCATCCCATTTGTGATGTTATGAATCAGCATTAGGATTTATCTTCCATTATTACACTGGTTATTCTTTACATGAGCATACAGTTACTAAGCAATGTTAAATTAAAGATTCATATCGACAAAAGATCTAGATGGAGTCGAGAGCTTCAGGGCCGTAACATGGGGCTTCAGTAATGACACTAGAATCTGCCATAAATACATACACCATAACAAATCAAAATGAAACCACACCGACTCCTCGATTTCGATTGCGGGTGTAAGTAAGGAGACCCAGTTATCTAGGTGGGTTGGCTGTGGTGGTTTCTACCGAGGGACTGTGAAATGAGTTGTGGATTATCTCTGAGTACACTCTGTTATGTGATTTTTTTTCTATGGTCTACACTACTCCTGTCTTTTCATCAAGTTAACGCCAGACGAATATTCAGCAAAGAATAAGCCATATACCTGTGTGTGTTAATACCGTCACCATGAAACCTCTCATCGCCTACACATCTTTGGTACAGTATTTTCGTTAACGTCACACGAGAATTGAGCTGTGGAAATGCTGTGAAATTGGTGTTTATTACCTAGCCAGTTTCCAGATAAAAAACACACTGCTTATTCTACTGTAGTTTGGGGATATGGGACTTCCCGTGGAGTAAAAACGCTTTGAACTTATTGTCTATATATCGTCCCTGCATTAAAGTATAACAACTCATTTTTAGTCATACAGGGTTCCTTTTTCACGCTGATGATAGAGTAAACTTGCTTTATAAAATACATACACAGCATCCAGATATTACATTCCGGGGTGATGCCCTGGAAAGACGAAATTATAGAGGCATAAAGCTTTTAGATCAGATAATGAAGGTAATGGAGAGAGTTTTAGAAGGTATGATTAGAGAAAGAGTGAATATTGATGAGATGCAGTTTGGGTTTATGCCAGGTAGGGGGACCACTGATGCTATATTCATTGTTCGACAGCTTCAGGAAAAAATATTGGTAGGAGAAGGGATCTTGATATGTTTTTGTTGATTTGGAAAAGGCCTTTGACAGAGTCCCTAGAGAGGTGGTGAAGTGGGCAATAAGAAAGCTTGGCTTGGAGGAGTGGCTGGTTAGGGTGGTTATGGCCATGTATGTGGGTGCTCACACCCAGGTAAGAGTGAATGGAGATTTGAGTGATGAGTTTTCCGTGAATGTTGGTGTGCAACAGGGGTCAGTCTTGAGTCCCATGTTGTTTATCATGGTACTTGAAGCCCTTTCACATGACTTCAGAAACGGACTCCCATGGGAGTTGTTGTATGTTGATGATTTGGTGTTGATTGCAGAGAACGAAAGGGAGGCGGAGGAAAGGTTTAGGAAGTGGAGAGATGGTATAGGGCACAAGGGCTTAAGGGTAAATGCAGATAAAACAAAAGTGACGATATCTAGGGTTGGTGGCGGTACTGTCAAAGACGAGGGAGAGTGGCCATGTGCAGTTTGCCACAAGGGCGTGGGAAGAAATTCCATCTTGTGCGGTGTTTGTGATAAATGGGTGCATAAGAGATGTAGTGGTATCAGAGGTAGACTGCGAGATAATGCTGATTTTATGTGTACGGTGTGTCGGGGTGAGCAGGTGGAGATTGTTAGAGGTGAAAGGATTGAACTTGCTGGTGAATCTCTTGAGTGTGTGGAAGAGTGTTGTTATTTGGGAGACATGTTGTGTGCTGGAGGTGGGGCTGGAGCTAGCTCCGTGGCTAGAGTGAGAAGTGGTTGGAAGAAGTTCAGGGAGCTCTTGCCTCTCCTGACATTGAGAGGACTCTCCCTACGTGCTAAGGGGTCTTTGTATGCAGCATGTGTTAGGAGTGTAATGCTGTATGGTAGTGAGACCTGGGCAGTGAAGGAGGAAGATATTCGCCGGCTTAGACGTACAGAAATGACAATGATTAGGTGGATGTGCAGTGCGTCCCTGCTTCCAAGGCCTGGAGGGGCTGGGTTTACGATGGAAGAGTTGAGAGGTAGGATGGGACTGGAGTGTATTGGTGTTGTGATGGAGAGGTAGATTGAGATGGTTTGGACATGTGGAGAGGATGGGGGATGATAACTGGGTGAGGAAGGTGAGAAGTGTTAATATTGGGGGTGGGGTTATGACGGGTAGACCGAGAAAGGCATGGGACGAGGTCATTAAGTGTGACCTCAGGGTTAAGGGACTGAACAGGGAGGCTGCAATGGATCGTGCGGCGTGGAGAGCCGCCATTAGGTGACCAAGGCCGACACATGCAAGCATGTTGGAGCCTTTAAAAACGAAAACGAAACTCAGTTAAACCTAGTCGCACTGGGCTGAACTTTTGCTGTGAACCTAGATGTAATTGCTGTTCATATACCTACACAGCAACTTAGCCACCCTCATTCAGTTAGTCATATGTTGTCATCCTTGTGCTGTGAATATTTTACACAGCATGAAAATAGAACTAAGGCACTTTCAATCAAGTCGCAAGAGGTTTTTCTCGTACTGTGAAAATAGTGTAAACTCGGTGTTCAAACCCTGGACACCCGCTGCACTTCCCCTCCCTTCGTTCCGGCCCGCAGCACCAGAGCCAGACTACACATTTTGCCACTGATTTACAGATGAACTTTCAATTAGAGAGAGAGAGAGACAGAGAGAGAGAGCGGGTAAGAGTGGGAGTAGGAGTAAATATAAATGTAGTAGGGGTACTTGTAAGTGTAAATGTAGGTGTAGTAGGAATTAATTAGTAGGTGTAAGTGTAGGAGCAGGTGTAGGTATAGAAATAAGAGTAAGTGCAGGTGAATGAGTAGGTGTAGGAGTAAGTGTATGTGAGTTGGTGGAAGTTTTGAAATAGGAGCAAGTGTAGGTGAACGAATAGGTGAAGGAGTAATTGTAAGTTTAGGTGGGGTGTTGCAGGTAGATGTCTTTTGGTAAAGGTAAGTGTTAGGCTAATGGGTGTAAAATATGAATGAATATTGGGATGGTGAATGTGTTGTAGGCAGGGTATCTAAGGTAGTGAAGGGGTCACCTGTTTTCACCCTCCACCACCACCACTATCACCACCAGGTCTCGTCAAACCCAGATGTTTTTTTTTTTTTTTTTCATTTCATCCTTGCTTCCTCCTGACGTTTGTATTCAACCACGGAAAGACTTTTAGTACTGAAGAGGTTAATAAAGGGTGTTTCTGAACCCTCCAGTTTGAAATGTCTTTTCTAAGCTAGATAAAATCGTCAGGAAAGAGCAAGAATAGAATAGAGCAGCACAGTGTAATGGTTAAGCGCATCCCCTGCAGCAGTGGTTCTTTACATGTTTTGGTGTCCATAGCCCTTCGGTTCTCACGGCAAATTTTTATATTATTTCTTTCCTTCAACCCCTCCCCATATCCGGCTGTTAGCAACGAAAATGTCCAGAAAATTTCACAGATGTATTGATAGAAATGTTACAGTAAGATGAAATATGTGAAATCACTAGTAGTATGTCAAGTGAGGCATACATGACAGCTGAGGTGTGGTAGACAATAACCTGCATATTTTACCGCGTACCACACCACCTCTGGGTACACACCAGTGAGAGAGCAGCCACGGCATTTACACACGTAAAGAACGCAACAAACATAATATCAGAGTCCACATCGCAATATCCCAAACAATCAAAACTTGATGGTTTGGGGTAGAATATTGTTCACAGTAATGCACCTGATTACTCTCGGCCTGGTTTGAAATGGGGCGGGGATTGGATCAGTAATTAAAAGCGGGTAATATCCCCCGGCGGTTTGTTCTGACTTGCTTATGTAGAGGACATGATACATGGATCTACATCAGCCGGACAGTAAAAACTATGGATATGTATAGAAATAAGAAAATTAAAATTAAAGCAAAAAACATAAACTAATGAATCCAAATATGCCACCATATACATACAACATTTAACTGTAGTAACTTTGTAACTGAACCGGCCAGCATATATCGCACAGCCGTAAATGACGTAGATGTATAACAGTCCAGGCTAAGAAACACGCACCGTACACATATCCGGAAAAAATAACAGGATACCTTCGACAGCCGCACCCACCCCTGCCGCATCCATCATTCCAGCAATTCCCAAAGGTCGTTCTTAATCTTTGGTCACACCCCTGAGACACACACCACATGCACCTCAGACACATCCCAGACACGTTTCTATTGGTACGACAAAACTCGATGGAAGTGAAAGTATGGTGGTCATAATACTACAGTTCTAACTAACTAGATTTCATCCTTCAAAAAGGTACAGTGACTCAGAGATACAGTTTTGGAGGCACGCTTGGACATGCAATTGTAATTTCCTTGTGTGTGTGTGTGTGTGTGTGTGTGTGTGTGTGTGTGTGTGTGTGTGTGAGAGAGAGAGAGAGAGAGAGAGAGAGAGAGAGAGAGAGAGAGAGAGAGAGACTGCAGATCCAGTTTTACAGGTGGCTGAGTAGATCACTGGCCATATCATACACACAAACATACACACGTGTAGAAGGACGTGTTGTCTTCGAGGAGAATAAGGGTATCAGGGTATATGCCTATCGATTGCACGGGGCTCAGTAAGGCGAAGAGCTAATTTTTGTTGTCCCAATCTTTTCCTAGAAACGACCCTCAAGAGCCTATGTTACATCCATGTCACTAATTGTATTGCTCGGGGAGTAGGGACAGGAGGAGAACACCTGCACCCAGCAGTTACCTCTCCTATTTACCTTGGCTGAGGAGATCATACCTATTTGTAACAAGCTTCCTCTGCGTTTCAAGATGTACAAGAACGAAAAGAAGTAGGTACTTGCTGCTCTTATGGGCTTGTGAAACGCAGGTAAAAAAAAAAAAATCTGCTAATGCTTTGATTGGAGGATATGCTAAACACAAGCGTCGTAGACCGTGGGCATTCCTCCCACGCCGGTTTTCTGCTGGGTGTACTGTACGTTGAATTAATGCAGTAGGTTTTATATGCAGGGTACATATTTATCAAAGATATTAAGAAGTTTTAGTGATAAACACGTCTATAGCTATTATCAAAAATCATATAGTTATGCGTACTTTTTCACTTTCCTGTTCTTCCCTGGTATAGCTGTGACTAAGGTAGCTGTATGATTGAAAGCAAAAGAAAAAACAAGCGGTCTTATACGTAATTTCAGTTTAGTAATGTCTGTAAATATGGAACCAGATCTATAATTTTTGCCCAGTTACACTAAACTGTCACTGGATATACTGAAGAGAATGTTTAAATGTTTTCTCCCTCGTGGCAGCAATCTGCGTTGGTCGTCAGGGACACGCACTGTCCGTTCTCCACTTATCACCTTCACTATACTAACTTATGTCTTCGTGCACTTGTAATTCATGCAACCTTCGACAGTTTTATGTAGTTCCTTTTAGCTCTCTTGCACTGACGAGGAATTAGGTTATAGTTCACTACTCTAGTTGGGAAAATCTAAGTTGAATTATTGCGTCTGCTGGTAACGTCCTGTATTTCAAAAGTTTTCGAGTCAATTCTTAATAGAAAAATTTTAAGGCATCTTTCCTATCATAACCTTCTTTCTGATCGTCAGTATGGGTTCCGTCAGGGACGTCTCCACTGGCGATCTTCTCACCTACCTTTCAGACTCCTGGTCATCCTCCTTTCGGGACTTTGGCGAAAGCTTTGCCATTGCACTTGACATCTCAAAGGCTTTCGATCGAGTCTGGCATAAATCTTTAATTTCCAAACTGCCCTCCTACGGTTTCTATCCTTCTATCTGTGCCTTCATCGCTAGCTTCCTTTCTGGTCGTTCTATAGCCGCTGTTGTAGACGGCCATCGTTCTTCTCCTAGACCTATCAACAGTGGTGTTCCTCAGGGCTCTGTCCTATCACCAACTCTCTTCCTTTTATTCATCAATGATCTTCTAAGCTGTACATCTAACCCTATAATCTCATACGCTGATGACTCCACCCTTCACCTTTCCATTCGGTTCCCGCAACGCCCATCTCAACAGTTACTTCAAGAAACAAGGGATGAGGCTATGGCACACCTAATGTCTGACATGGCTCGTATCGCTGACTGGGGTAAAAATAATATGGTTGTCTTTAATGCATCTAAGACTCAGTTCTTACACCTATCAACCCGACAAAATCTTCCACAGGTATACCCATTAATGTCTAATAATATTCAGCTTAATCCTGCATCATCCTTGAACATGCTTGGGGTTTCATTTACTCGGGACTTATCTTGGAAAGACCATATTACATCTCTTGTAAAATCTGCTTCCAAGAGATTGGGTGTGCTAAGCCGACTCCGCTCTTTCTTTACCCCTGCACAAATGTTGACTCTATACAGAGGTTTTATCCGCCCCTGTGTGGAGTACAACTCTCATGTGTGGGGAGGCTCCCCACATACAGCTCTTCTCAATAGGGTGGAGTCAAAGGCTTCTCGTCTCATTAACTCTCCTCCTCTTACTGACTCCCTTCAACCTCTGTCTCTTCGCCGCACTGTTGCATCTTTATCTCTTTTCTATCGCTACTTTAATGGTCACTGCTCTGCTGAACTGTCTGCTTGCATTCCTCCACCTCTACGACGGGCGCGTAGCACCCGTCTGGCAGCAAACTCTCATCCCTTTTCTGTCCAACTCTCTAATGCAAGAGTTAACCGTTACTCCCAGTCTTTCATTTATGCAACAGGTCAGCTCTGGAACTGTCTCCCTCTATCTGTTTTTCCTGCTGCCTATGATCTCCAGTCTTTCATACGCAGTGTGTCCAGGCATCTCAAAATGATCGGATCTTGAATTTGGCTCTCTATTGTATTTTGTTTTTCTCTTGGAGGGAACTGTTACTGCGGGCCATGGCCTTTGGTTCCTTCTTCCTCGCATAAAAAAAAAAAAAAAAAAATCGAATCACAAATTTTGCGACATCGAATTGAAAGAGTTAATTTGGCCTAAAACTGCCATTTCTCCACTTTGAGTACAGGTCATAGCAAGACATTATCACTAGAATAAAATGCTAGTCATGAAGAAGTCTATGGAAAGGATGTAAAGCTTTAATGCTGTCGTATTCTGCCACTGATCTGCGAGAAATAAGCTATAAAAAGGGCGAAAATCACCTCCAGGTTAAGATGTACGACTTGTAGCTCAGCGAAGGTTTTAGTTACTTTTCAATAGTTTTAAATAATTTCTGACAAAACTGGAGAGGCAGTTGATTCCGTGGCTGTACACTGTGCACACACTTGGTATTTGTGTCTGGGGGACTGAGTGGCAGTGGTGGTGTGCGGAGGTGTAATGTGCTTCACAGAGCCAATCAGCGGTCAGGTACCGCCGTAGTGCCAGCAGTAGCCATTGTCAACAAGGAGGTAACTCAAAAGATTGCATTATTGCCTAAAAACAAGATTGCTGTAGCTTTGGTGTGCTATTCTGTATTTTTTGCCAGTTTTATTACACACACACACACACACACACACACACACACACACACACACAGCGCGCGCGCTGTGTGTGTGTGTGTGTGTGTGTGTGTGTGTGTGTGTGTGTGTGTGTGTGTGTGTGTGTGTGTGTGTGTGTGTGTGTGTGTGTGTGTTTAAAATGCTTCTGCCAAGTGTATGATAACCAAAGGGATAATATAATTCAGAGCCAAATGTGTCATCGTATATGTTATAGGCTACTGACTTTCAAATTGATTTATGTCGTTTACATCTTTTAATTTATTTTTCCAAGGGATATGACTAATTTAATTTTTCTATTTAAATTTACATACTCAGAAACATATTTTGTTACTTTACATATAATGTTAATCGTGCAGATCATATGACTATTTTCCAATGTTTATAAAGCAGCAAACCCTATCTACCTGTACTGTATGAATAAAAATGATTGATTTATATTACTCATGATTAATTAGGGCAGTGGATGTGGGGCTGGCTCTAATGAATGAGGGTGAGATTTGGAAGCTTCCTGTGTTGCTGTTTGCTGATGATACAGTATTGTTGAGTGAAGATGAATGGGAGTTGCAAGGTTTGGTGAATGAATTTGGGACAGTGTGTAGGAGGAGGAAACTGAAAGTTAATGTAAACAAAAGTAAAGTTATGGTGTTTGAAAGGAATGAAGTCATAGAGTGTGCAGTGAGGTTGGATGGTGAGGATATGGAGAATGTGAGTGCATTCAAGTACTTGGGTAGTGTGATGAATAAGGATGGAACTTTGGGGGATGAAGTACGTGAAAGGGTACAGCAGGGAAGGAAGGTTGTTGGTACACTGAAAGAAGTGATGAGAAATAGGGAGGTGAGTTTGGAAGTTAAGAAGTCACTGCATGATGGTATTGTGATCCCTACCCTGACGTATGGAAGCGAGGCGTGGACCTTGCAAGAGGGGAACAAGTCAAGAGTGAGAGCAGTTGAAATGAGTTACTTGAGAGGAGCATGTGGAGTGACGTGGAGGGACAGGTTGACGAATGAAGAAGTGAAGGAACGTTGTGGGGTAGATGTGGATGTGGATGAGAAGATTAGGATAAATACACTGAGGTGGTTTGGACATGTGGAGAGAATGGAGAATGAAAGACTGACTAAGAGGTTGTATGTAGGTGAGGTGGAGGGAGGGAGAGGGAGGGGTAGACCGAGAATGAGGTGGAGGGATGGAGTTGAGAGGTATATGAGGGAGGGGGGGGTGAGTTGGGGGGAGGGTAGTCAAATGGTGGGTGACAGAGTGACTTGGAGGCGTTTTGTCTGCGGCCACCCTTTGCGGGATTAGGGCGTCGGGCTATAGATAGATAGATAGATAGATAGACTAATTAGTAGTCTATTTAAGCTACAAAATGTTACCATCCAACACTGTATACGGAACAGCCAACCAAACCCTGTGTAAGCCATCAAAATCCCGGATATATTTGCCTTTTTCAATTTTCTGTTAGCTTCAAAAATAATGCATGCCAGCCGGAGTGCCACAAAGGCCAGCCAGGTGCCAGTGTCAGGTGCCATTCTCTCTCTCTCTCTCTCTCTCTCTCTCTCTCATGTGAAGGATATACAATGTCCGTGTGTGTGTGTGTGTGTGTGTGTGTGTTTTGATAGTGGTGGTGGTGATATGTCGCTCATGCTGTGTGAGGCTGTATCGTGTGTCTCTGATGTCTGCCTGCATTGTTTTGGGTGACACTTGCGATATGTGGAAATGAATAGACACCTGTAAATTTGTGTGTGTGTGTGTGTGTGTGTGTGTGTGTGTGCTGAAATGTTGCTTGATCCTTTGTTGTTCTGTCATACGTTGAGATAATTTTTGTGTTCTCTTTCCGTGTGTATGTTGTGTTTTTGCATGTATGTCTTTATTCTAAATTTCATCTGTCTGTGTGTGTGTGTTTGTGTTCTCTGTTGAAATATAGCTTGACCCTTTGTTGCTGTCTAAGTGTTGAGATAATTATTGTATATGTTGCATTATTTACTTGCTGATGTTCGTGTTTAAAAATGTAGTATGTCTGTATCTGAGGACCTTAAATTTGTGCATCCATGTGAAAGTCTGTCGGCATAATTATTTGCATTTTAGCTATTTTTCTCCTCTTGTTTATTGTTAGATCCCCTTTTCTCCTTTTTTTTTTTTTTCCTTGCTATTGTCGTATTTGGGTATTTAAATCGGCCAGCACCAGAAGACTGCAATATATATGAGTGACATCGTAGCAATCAAAGGCTTCAAAACTGTGTAGTGTGTTACCCTTTCTTATTTGACCGTACATCTTGGAGCTTTATTTTAGCTGTCACCAGTAGATTTTGTGCAGTGCAGACGAGTCCTAGCAGTCGAATGGTTAATGATGATCTGATTATTGCCTTGTTCCAGATTTACACTTATTTCCTTAATTCTTTATGTATCTCTGGTTACTTCTGGATCCTATTAATAATGATGTCTATAGCCTACCCTTTTCTCTGTAATGACGGTCATATCTCTGCTTCTTTTTAGCTATAGTTATGCGTTTGTGTTTCTTCCTGTTTTTTAACTTTCTTATTATTATCACTCTCAACCCCCCCCCCCTTCCCCTGCAACACATCCCCTACTCCTTTTATACCTCCTCCTAATTTCGCCTCCCTTCCCCCTCCCGTTATGCCTCTAATCCTGACTCCTCAGTTCCTACCTCCCACCCTCCTACCCCTTACCTCCTATACCCCCAACCTGGCCTCTGATTCCCCCACCCCGACTTCCTGAATTCCCCCTACCCGTTGTAACCCCTAAACTGACGCCTGAATCCCTTCCCCTCTTCCTACCATCACCCCAGCCCCTTATGCGTCCCCAGCCCAACTTCAACTTTCGATTCCCCCCTCCCCTCCCACCCCTCAGCCTTACCCCTTGTATCCCCCCTGACCCCGAAGATTCATCCCTGTACTGCTTACCTGTACCTCCCTTTGTATTCCCTATATCTTGAATTCCTCTCCCCCTCCCCGTATTTCCTCTCACCCAAAGTACTTCCAATACCTCCCCAGCTGTACCAGAATTCTCCCCTTTCCCCTCTCTCCTGCACCGTCCTCTGCCTGAACTCAGTCTTCACCCCCCCCCCCACTTCTAAACACTGACATTTCCCTCCCCGCCGGTATCCTGTCTCCCCCCTTTTTTTCCCTCGACCCTCCCCCACTCTGACCCCCGGATGTCACCTTCACCCCCCAACCTACACCTAAACCCTGAATTTCCCTCCCCTTACCCCCCCCCGTCTCTTCCCCTACCTCATTACCGCCGAAATAAATAACGTGAAGGAAGCACCGAAATAAACTGGGTGTGAACGTGACTTGCATAATGGCAGCCCAAAGAAATGGAGCTTTATAAAAATACTGCAGAAATGTGAGTCACCTGCTTAATATTAGTGAAAAAAATATGAGAAACCTGAAATCTGGCCAGGAAAAATTCTGATAATTTCTTTTGCAATACCAATGAAGTATGGTAAATGCATGTCAGTAACAAAAAATAAAAAAAATAAAAATAAACGTAAGCAACAAGCAGTGAAGATGGGACCCGAGCTGAAGAAGATGGAAATAAAATAAGCCTTGTCATCCCCTCCTCTGGGATATCTTCGTAATTTTGTTATTATTACTCCCGGACGTTATTACTCAGCCTAAGAGAAACTTTTCGGTCTGGAGGCGATAGAGATGACCGCCATTTACTCAGTACAAGAGGTCATTCTCAAGGTAAGTGAAAGTGTTAAGACTACAAGACTGATGTAAAAATAAGGTGTCATCGTGCTGAAGGAGTTAATTACTGTACCCCCAAAGACCATTTTTTTTTTTTTTTTTATTACCATCAAGAGACGATTTTATTCTTTGCAGGAGAGACTTTTGGCACTAGGGTTAGGTACAGGTTTGAGTAAGAGACACCTTTATAAGTAGAATGAAATTATTTGGAAGGAGCAAGAAAAAGCTAAAGTACGTCACCAGAATGAAGGGGTCAGTAACAACGAATGGAAATGAAATACCAGCTGGACGGCAACGAAGGTAATGGAAAGCAGTGGCATTAAGAAGGAAGAGGTGTCAAAATCGCTTCCACTGCAGTGACATTGTATACTTTATTCTTTACACTTTTGTATTATCCAACGATTTTACACAATTTCAGAGACTTCCAATTTGAGATGCCAAACACAGCCATCATATACTCCACCACTAAAAGCGTCTTACACGAGCTGGATATAATCATGTGGACGTAACAGGAAAAAAAACTCATACAAGACCCAACGAATTGAAAAGGTTGACAGACTGACCACTGCAGTAACTGCTTAAGAGAACCTGTCAGTGTAAAAAAGAAGACGTATAAAACTGAAAATTACGATGACACCAGCTCATCGCCAACGAAAAATTATAGAAAAAGAAACATTAACAACGGATCCATTGATGTGAAGGCCCAATCAAGCTACATTAAAAAATAAATAAATAAATAAATAAAAAATACCACGACTCAGCCGCCAAAGTTTTCTAAATACCGCGACAGACGGACGCCAGCCCCTGCGTTAATTATTTTCATATTTTTATTAACATGCACTTTTATTTCCCCATATTGACGTGGCGGAAGTTTGTTAGTGTAGGAAGTGTTTTGTTGAAAGAATAATACACAAATATTGACATGTTTATTGAGAAGATGCAACAGTTTCAGCCCGACGCGGACCTTCTGCAGGAATGACTAGAAGGGAAACATGTGCGTGTATTGTAAATAACGAGATGAGAGGCAGAAAGATGGGGAGGGCGAGATGGGAAGGATGGGAAAGGTAGAAGGAAGGAGAAAACTTAGGAAAGCACTAGGTTTAACAGTAGGAAAGGAAAAAGAGGTATAGGAGATGAGGAGAGAGGTGACAGCATTATTTAAATTTTCCCTCTTAACACTTAGCGACGCTGTGAAATCAAAGGTTGTATTTATGTGACACAAGAAGCGTTGTGTCACATTTTCATTACCGATATATATTGCTTTATACACATGAACAACCATTTGTGCTTAGTTTATCGAGACAGTTTCCATCGTTGACATGCAAGAGGATACTGAGGTGCTGTGTGCAAAATAGATCTCCATAGACGAGGTGTTAACGAAGTCTCCGAGGCCATTTAGATTGCGTCCTCAAGACAACGTGTTTTGTTGTGTGTGCTGATGTGAACAGCAGAATAGATTGACCTTCTCTTATTAAACCTCTTTGATTACTTTTTCTTTTACACTAACCCCAGAGGGGTCAGTCTATGAGTACAGTATCAACCGAGTTAAACCTGATAATTTCTCTCTCTCATATATATATATATATATATATATATATATATATATATATATATATATATATATATATATATATATATATATATATATATATATATATAATGTAATCCCGTTCGATGGTTTAAGCTCCGGCCCCCCTGACTCCAGTCAGTTCATCCCTAGGGCCTCATAAGCTGAAGTCCTTTGGCATTAGCTAGAATAAAACACAAGTACGTTCTGGGGCTTCTGTAAACTTCTATCTATTGCCAGACGCCATAATCCCGTAAGGGGTGGCCATTTGACTTTGAGTTATTTGTTTTACGGGGAGAGACACTAACCCTCCACCAGCCCACTTGTTGACACGTAGGGAGCACATATGGTTTGGTTATATGGTTACCACTCAGCGTTGTAAATGGTTTCTTGGCTTACAGGAAACCATTTGGCTTGTCACTCAATGTAAAGCCACCTGTAAAGGAAAGAAAAGCAATAAGAAGTGACAGGAAAGATGGGAGAAATAGGAAGAGAGGAGGGCAGGCACAGAAAAAGAATGATAAAGACTAAGAAAGAAGTAGGCAGCACTGCATCAAGTGAGTGGATGATGGTCGCCACCACCTACCATCTGAATTTCTTACTCCCCAGAAATAGAAAAAAGTACTTTTCTATATGCATCATCAGAGAACTGAGCACAAATATTGCGTCAATGCACAAGATCATAACCAGTTTTCAGGATGATCAGTTTTCAATAATAGTTATCACAGATACTTCTGTTTTTCATATTTTATCACCGTGAGGTTCATTCATATTTTACAGTGAATTGCTTCAGTGCTGTATGTTAAAGGCAATTGTAAATATAAAAAAAATCTTTTGTACAGAGTTAGTTTAGGAGAGTTAGAAATATGGCGCTTAGTGGTCAAAACAATTGTTTAAGTATTGCCAGAAAAATTAGTTTGCTGATGTATTTTTTACATTTGTACACGGTATTTACTCATCTTCGTAACATGTTTTTTTCTTTACAATATTTCATCTTATTTGTTAATAATTAATGTTTAGCTTAACCGCTTCAAAACGGCCACATGCTTTCCACTGTTCTTGCTACATCCCGACAATTTAGTGGAGGTTTTTCTCTGGCTACAAATTATCGTTTGGAGGAAACCAGAAAGAAAATATACGTCGTGGGATTCAGGGGAATAAACATACGAGTATCTTTTTTTTTTTTTTACTTTACTGTATATGTATGTATTTTATTTTGTTTAGCTCTTTCGTTTTGCGTCCGAGGTCTTTTATGAAAATGCATGATCTAAAAATTCCAAGCCGAACTTTAAACTTGACCTCATTAGAACAGAAAAGTTTACTCGAATCCAACGGCTGCCTCCTCCTCCCCCTCCTTCTCTCTCTCTCTCTCTCTCTCTCTCTCTCTCTCTCTCTTCCACCCCTCCCCTACCCCTTCTCCTCCTCCCACTCTCCTTTTAGATTCTCAGACTGGAAATTTCTTCTCTTGCTTCCCGTTTGTTTTTGTTTGGCATGGATTGTACTTATCGGCGTTTAGATGTTTGTCTTGCAGTTTAAATTTGAGTTTTTATGTGTTCATTGTTTGGCTTTTCTTATGCTTTGTATTGGAGCTCCCACCATCCTCTGACTTGATATAGTGCTGCCTGCAAGTGACTTTACACTAAGTGACAAAACAAATAAAATCTTTTAGCCCAGGAAACCATCCGAGAGGAGGTTAAGGTTTATTGCTTACACAGTGCCACTCAGGGAAGAGCAACTGGTGACTCTATCTAAATATCAGAACTAAAAAGCCTAGCACCGGGCCGCTACACTGCTGATTATTTAAGAAAGAATTGGATGGTAGATATATATATATATATATATATTTTTATGTGCCAAACTTTCTCTTCTTGCCTTTCGTTTGTTTGTTTGTCTTGGCCTGTACGTCTCGTCGTTCTGGTGTTGATTGTAATTAGAGTTTTTCCATGTTTCTATGCTTGTTCCCTCCTGTGCCATAGGTTTTCTTTCTTTCTTTTCTTTATGAAGCGCCTTTTTATGTTCGGGTGTCTTCTCGTTTTTCTTTTTTTTTCCCCTCCACTCATTTACTTCAGATTTTTATTTCTTCTTCTCTTCTCATCCTTTGTTTCTTCCTTCTCTCCTCTGTCCTACATTGTTCATATCGTAATGGCGCATCTCACGAACACTTGAAATTTATGACTTCTAGACAAACAAATATACCATGTGCACTGTGAGGACAAGATGCGCATCACCAACCACTAAGGCAATATCGACAACCAAAGTCCTGTCGCCTCTCTGCCTTTTCTCACCACGGCCTGAAAATTAGTCCCTCGAATCTGAAGCAAACGACACCGATGGTACTGCCAAATTAAAGCATTGCACTCAGTTGCCGCAGATTCACCAGACTCGTATTGTAAGTCCGTGGAAGGAGAAGCAGGTGAGGATATAGCACTATTGTTGATGACAGCACACAGGAAAACCTCTCAGGCACACTGCTGTCTTTAACACTCCCACCTGGCTGTGTGATCATGGCGGTGATGGTGATTAAGTTAGTGCATCAGCAAAGATAAGCACAATAAGAATGCCTTACAACCATTGTTGTCGTCGTTGTCATCACATTCTTCTTGTCATTGACATTACAGTCTGTTTGTTTTTGCCTGTTAAAACTGGGCCAGATCCAAGCTTGAATACCAGGTCGTGCTTGCATGAAATAAGATGAGGTAAAAACGAGTCTACTTAATTACTGTTAAAACCGACCTTTCAGCTTGGCTGCACTTTGCCATCAGCTGAACTAAAAGGTGTTAGGGGTCTTCGTCAGGTTAGCAAAAACACGCTTTAGTACCGTACTAGGAATAGCGTGGCACGAACTATGTCAAGTTTATAATGACGTTATTAGCATTTTCATAGTCAAATACATTACACTGATCGAAATATTATCCATTATATTGGTCGTTCACCTTAACTTGACCCAGGATTTCGTCCTTTTTCAGCTTATTTCACTTAGCTTAAGCCCAGAAAAAAGCAGTGATATGGCTCAGCATCATGTCCTTCGTGACTAGTATCGTGTTCTGTTACTAAGCTATTATTGCCACTCATCATTGAAGATGGAGGGATAATTTTAGGTCAAGTTAAAGTGGAAACATTAAAGCATCGATATGGTAACCACCAGCAACCAACAACCAGCACCATCAACCTTTAGGGCGCGGCAGGAAAGGTGAGTGAACGGCAAAAGGTCAGCTCGTCATCACAACCACCCTGGCAGAAACTTTTATTATGTCAACTACACAGTAATTTCAGTGGGTAACGAGTCGTAGCAACATACCCGGTGTAATTAACTGGGGCGCACGTCTCACTAACTCCCATTTTTATGAACTTTTATGTTTTTTATACAGATGTGTACGTGTTTGGCTGAAAAAAATGTAAGTCATGCCGTAAATTGAACGTATTAACCTTTCTGGCATATTTGAAGTCAGTGCTTTGCCTTCCTGTTCCCGTCTTCCGATACTCCTTATTTATTCACCACTTTTTCGTGTCGCAGATTACTTCGCTTCATTTAAAGGGTACATTCGCTGGTGTCAGACCACTGGAATGTCAGTGAAAAGTTCAGCAATGAGAGAGAGAGAGAGAGAGAGAGAGAGAGAGAGAGAGAGATTGTATAATGAATGCTATAAGAAATTTAATTAACCGTCCGACGAGCTGCGGTTCTTTTCTCCACGCTATAATTACACCCACGAGTATCTTGCATAAGAACTGTCCACACTAAGGAGGTTACGATTATATAAAAGAAATTCGAGCATCCCAAGACCATTTTAGACAAACAGATGGATATAGATATAAATGTACGGTGCCGTATATTCGTGCTGTCTTCAGACAACTTTAGTTGCAAAGAGACGAAGCAGAATCATCTGAGTTAAATTCACTTTTTTTTTTTTTGCTATCTGACGATTTGCGTAGAATTAGCTCTTCAGTCTGATGACGACGGCTTTTTTTTTTTTTTCAGACAATTTTGTTCAGCTTAGGATATATTTTTCTAACTGGAGGAGTTAGATATTGCCATAACTACACCGTCACTTTACATTTTGTTCTTAAATTGTATAAAATCGTCTGGAAATAACGATTAAAAAGAAGCAATACGTCATCGGACTGCAGGGTTTAAGCATTTATCTGAACTAACCCCTTCACTGCGATGATATAGATAGAAAGATAGAGAGATAGAGAGAGAGATATAAAATTCATCACAGGAGACTTCGACCTAGAAGGATATCCTGTGATATTCACTCCACTACGACAGGTATTTTTTGAGCTGAATAAAAACGTCTAGTAGGTAGCCATGTATTACTACATAAAATGTCTTCTTAGTGAATTTTTTGAAAAATTTCATGGTGCTATTGGGTATATACAGTAGTAACAAAACTGTGAGATATCCTGTAGAGAGTCTGACAGATTACCGTTCCCATCTCCTGTGCACTACAGTCTCAAAAGCCACGGCAGGTCCACTCACTCAGAAGTTGGAACTGAAGTTATCCTGATGCAAGGTGTCCGTTTCAGAATTAACGGGATTAAAACTGGGATGAGTCGCATGCTGGGCGAGCCGTTTCTCACAGCCAGACACTTTTTAGGTGACGGTGAGTAACGGAATACAACGAACATGACTTGATGAAATAAGATGTTCCTGCAGTTTTTAATCCGATCAGCACAATCAGACAATTTGCATCATAATGTATCCACTTCTTACCTCAGTAAAACGAGGCACGAAGTCTAAGAAAGTGAATTGGAACAGGTGAGATCCACATGGCCAGGGAAAAGACCAATCAAAAGTAAACTCCAAGCGTCCCTCGTCTGTGGGTCTGTGAGGTGTGTGTGTGTGTGTGTGTGTGTGTGTGTGTGTGTGTGTGTGTGTGTGTGTGGCGGGGTTCAAGACTCTCCAGGTCGTCGATAGTCCAATAAGCCGCATTAATCGCTATTTTTCCGCCTGTGTTATCCTTCCGACCCAGATAATGAGTGGGAGGGGAGAGGGGGAAGAGAGGGAGGAGAGGGATTAGGGTGGTAGGGACAGGAGGGAGAGAGGGGGGGGAATCTGAGAGGAGAAAAAATTAGGTGACATGTGGGAGAGAGGAAAGGAGAAGGAGGAGGAGAACGAGAACAAGAAGTGGAAGTAGGTGGAGTGAGAGAGATAAAGCCGGTGTGGGAAGAGAGGGATAGTAGGGAAAGTGGAGAGAGGAAAAAAATGGGGGGGGGGCCTGGGGAGGAGAAGGAGGAAAAATACCGAAGCTATGAATAAGAGGTCAAGGAAAGGAAAATGAACCGAGAAGGAATGGAAATGAATGACGGGAAGTGAAACTGGGGGAAAAGAAAACAGGAATGACTTAGCTGAGGTAGAGGTGAACAAAGAAAAGAAGGAAAAGATGATTGAGCAGATGAACAAAGAGTAAGGGCGAAGGTATAGCGAAGGAAAAGAGGGAAGATGACAAATAAGTAGGGACAATGGAATAGCAAAATGAAAAAGAAGTGGGTGGGATAAGCAGGTTAAGGAAAGTGTGCAGATGGAGTGAAAAGAAAATATAAGGGAGGGGAACCAGTAAATTACACGAGAATGGGAAGGGGAAGAAAAGTGAAGGAGAAAGATACAGACACGGATATCAGAGTCGGCCAAATACCCCTCCACTTCATTCCTCCAGCTGCCTGTCTTTTCTTATCTGAGGAAGGTTTGATATGTTTATATGCCCATGGAGAACTTTTGTGTCGGGGAAAGTAACGAACTTGACATAGATGGGAAGTAGACACAATGAAATAACAAGTGAACATGTTTTTATGAAGACATGTAAAGGTCATGACTACTTCTTTCACTTTAACTTGTGTCAAATTTTCCCTCTTTCCAGCTTGTTTCACGTAGCTCAGTGGCAGAATGAGATAATATTCTTTTACAGCCTTTCTACAGCACTTCAGCGTGACTAACATCGTATTCTTAGGGTGAAACATTTGTTACGAATCAGCATTCAAGATGAAGAGATGGATATTGTAAGTCGTTCAAGTGAAAATTATAATGTTGGTTCGGCAAGTAGAAGTTCAAGAATGGGATGGCAAGGAAACAACGAGGAAAGCTGAGGAAGGAGGAAGGAAAGAATTAAATAAAAGGTGTGAGCAAGGAAGGGAAGGAGTGATAGGAGCAAATGTAACGTGAGGAGGGAAGAGCGGGAGGAAGAGATGAGAGGAAAGTGTAGAGAAAGGAGAGAGGAGCAAGAAGGTGGGGGGGGGGGTGAAGCGAAGGAAGGGGAAGAAAAAGGAAAAACTGGGACGGGAAAAGGAGAGATAAACGAGGAGATGGAAAGGAGAGGAAGGGAAGGAGGAAAGAGAAGAAATAGGAAGGAAGAGGGGGAAGAGGAATGGGAAAATAAAGATCATAAACAGAGGAGTATGGAGAAGAAGGAAGGGAAATGGCCGAGGGAGGAGGAAGGATGGAAAGAGGAGAGTAGAGAAAATATGGAAGGAGAGAGAAGAATGAAGAAGAAACGGTGGAGGAAATAAAAAGGGGGGGGGAGTAAGAGAAAAAAAAAAAGGCGAATAAAAAGAAAGCAATAGAGCCATGCGTCCTTTCGAGGCTGTTTGTTGTATGTAAAGTTATAAATTTGGTAACTATGCTGTGAGCCAACGACAGGATCCTTTTACACGTCAATTCCTCCATCCGAAGCGAGAAAGAAGAAGAAGGACTGTCATCCAGGGGAGAAAAGCTGCCCTGGAAATTTCGTTGGGAAAGGATGAATAATAACAATAATATTCTGGGCTTTGTAAACCTAAGTGGGAATGTAAAATCATGTCAATATTAGGTACATAGCCTAACTGTTTTGTTCTGTGGATATGTCCTCCATGCTCTGTACCGTAGAAAACATTTGTCTTTAGATATACATTATTCCGGAATGAGCAATTTTATTTTGGGATGAGAGGCCATATATTAAGAGAGAGAGAGAGAGAGAGAGAGAGAGAGAGAGAGAGAGAGAGAGAGAGAGAGAGAGAGAGAGAGCACTTTCTTTACCAGCAAATATTTTCCTAGGTATTCCTGGCCTCACTACAAAGCAAAGGGTTATCAGTTTCCGGTGACTAATCGTGTACACCTGTTTGAGAAATTGAAGTAGCTCAAATACTGTACTAATCTACCAGTCTAATAATTAACCTGCTCTTTTCTTCCAGGTAAGATGAAGAGTTCTGGTGGAAGATAATTATCTTCTCAAAGCTCCTCTTCTGACTACACTGGTGGACTGGTTCTGTGAGTTGCTTTTGGCTGTGTTGATTAGTGTTATGAGTACCGACACCCATTTCTCTCTCTCTCTCTCTCTCTCTCTCTCTCTCTCTCTCTCTGTATATATCTGTCTAATTATCTATCTTTCTGTGTATCATCTGTGCATATCTATCTGTATCAGCTACGTGCGAACTGAATTGGAGGGTCTGTGCTCTTGTTCTGGGGTTTGTGTCACATGTTACAGAAATACAAAGAGTACTCATGTCATGCCGTAGAAATTTCAGAGAGAGAGAGAGAGAGAGAGAGAGAGAGAGAGAGAGAGAGAGAGAGGAATGAACTGAGAAATAATGCAGAAAAGGAACTACAGGAAGTGAAGACAAGGGAAGGAGGAAATGGGCAGAAAATAAAAAAAGAAAGATCTGTAATTAAGGATGAAAAAGAAGATGGAAGGAAAGAGAGAGAGAAAAAAGAAAGATTGAGAGAGGAAGGCAGACAAGAGGAGGTGACAGAAGGAAGGATGGGGAGGATGGAGAAGTAAAACAGGGAAGAAGAGGATGAACAGGAGGGAAAGGAAGGGGGTAGAGTTAGGGATGGGAGAAGGTAAAAGATGGGGGGATGGACACGATGGGAGGAAGGGACGTAGGGAAGGGAGAAGAAGCAGGGAGGATGAGCATAGAAAGGAGCTGGGAGAAGAGAGGAGGGAGGAGAGAAGGAAGGAAAGAAGGAAGGGTGAAAAGGGAAGGAGGCGGGAGTAGAGAGAGAAGGGAGAAGAAACCAAGTGGAGGGAAGAGGAAAAGGAAAAAGTGGATAGAGAGGAAAAACAGTGGGATAGAAAGGAGAGAGAAGGGAGGGAGGGAGAGAAGGAGGAAGAGGGTAGAAGGAGGCAAAAGAGGGGGGTGGCAGAGTTGACCCGCGCCTCCGCCTTAATGAGGGAACTTCCAGGAGTGAATTATTTCCCACCGACTCTGCTGCGGTTGCTTCACTCCCCCCATGACAAGAGTTTTTATTTATTTATTTATTTGTGTATGTTTTGCAGCTATTGGGTGTATCAAGTGTCGTCTTCTCGCTCTAATTTTTTGTACTGTTATCTACACTTTTCTTCTGTTAGCTTTTGCATGTTTTCTTCTGTTCCCTATTGTGTTGCACGGTTGCCTCTATTTTTCTGTTCTTCCATGTACTGAGTGTTGTGTTCTTGTTTGATGCTGTTATTTAGGTTTGGTATTATGGCTTTTTGCTGCTGTATATATCACATGTTGTTGTTATATCATCATCCTTTTTTCGTACGTTTTCAACTGCTTGTATTTACTCTTCCTGTTTATTTTTGAATCATGAGTTTTGTTACCCCTCCAGTTTTATTTTACCTTATTATTTGTGTTACTCTTACCGTATTTTTTTCTTTTTTCTTTTGATTTACCTACCAACTTATCCTTTCTTTCTCGTCTTTATTGTCTGTTTTATTACTCATCCCATTTTTTCCTTTTTTTTTTTGGCTGTCTTTCAGGTTCTCGTTATTTTTTTTCTTTTTACTCTTCTAATCTTGTAGCCGTTCTAATTTTGTTAACCCTCTTGATTTTTGTAACCTTGTAGTCTTTCTTGTAGTCTTTCAGTTCTCGTTCCCCTTCTGAGTTTCATATCCTAGTTTTGTTACTCGTTTGTTACAGCTTCGCTTTTTGTACCCTTGTCATTTTGTTATATTTTTAGTTTTTGTTACTCTTCCTGTTTTTGCCACTTCTGATTTTTCTTTCCCTTCTTATTTTACTTGTCCTTACAATTTTTTGGTTACCCTTCTCAGTTTATTTGCCCTTCTCATTTTTCGTACTGTTCTGTTTTTTGCTACTATTCTACTGTAATATTTAATTTTGTTGTTCTGATTTTTCTTACTCATCTAATTTTATAGCCGTATTCTTTTACATTTTTATTTTGCTTCCTTTCTGTTTTTTGTTACCGTTTTAAGTATTATCCTGTTTCTTACCCTTATTTTTTTATTGCTCTTTTACCCTTGTAATCTTCCAGTCTTCGTTTTATGTACTGCAATTCTGTTCCATTTTTTTTTTTTTTTTTTTTACATACGTATCCTTCTGTCTGCTACTAGTACTAAACTCGCCTGGCTTGTATTTCTGTATTTCTCTTCTAATGTGTATCGCTTAATCTCTTCACCTTTGCCTTCTGTTATTTAAATTTGTCTTTCATTCTCTTCCCATGCCATCTCTCATTCTTCACTCCTTGTCCATCTCATTACCTATACTTTCATTTCTTCTCTTAGCCTCTGTTTCTCCTCATCTCTCCATTTTTATCTTATTCCTTCAATATGCCTTTCCTCCTCAATCATCTTTCTTCCCATGTCTTTCTTTCTCCTTCTATTCAGGTTTACCTTCATTCCTTCTCATCCTATCCTCATCGTCCCTCCATCCCGATTTTTTTCCCCAGCTATCTCTTTCCTCGGCACTCTGTTCCTCCTCTTCATCTCCTTTCGTCTCACATCTAGCCACCGTTACCTTCATCGTTTTTCCTTAGCCTATCCATCCCCTCATCCATTCAGTCAAATCGCTTTTCCTTTAACTATCCCCTTCCTCCTCAGTCTGTTCTTCCCTTTTTTCCTCCCCTTCCTTCCTTCATATCCCGTCTTCCAATCATTCTGCTCTTCCTGTTCTGCTATACCTCTACCCTGGATATTCTTTCCTCTTTGCCTTCTTTCCATTTCCCTTTCATATTCTCTCCCTCTTCCACTTGTTTCATCCTTGTTCTCTTCCTCTTTCCTCCTTCCTTTTCCTCCTCTTGCCTTTCTTTTTACTTCCTCCATCTTTCCCTCCCTCTATCCCCTCTCCTTTCCTCTTTCCGTCTTTATTCCCTTCCCTCCTTTTTATTCCCCTTTCTTCCTTCTCCACAACTTTGCTCCTTCCTTTTTTTCCTTGCCTTTTTTCTGTCTTCCCGCCTTCATTAATCTTATTTTCTCCCGCCTTAATTCCCTTCTTCGACCATTCACCTCTCTCTCTCTCTCTCTCTCTCTCTCTCTCTCTCTCTCTCTCTCTCTCGCCTCCTCCTCCTCCTCCTCCTCCTCCTCCTTCTCTTCCTTTTCCTCTTCCTCTTCCTCCTCCTCCTCCTTCTCCTCCTCCTCCTCCTCCTCTTACCACTTGTTCAGGTAGCACGGTAACGTAACTGGTGACCTCGGATGAATCAAGAAAATACCTAGTCTTTGTATTAACTCATCCACCACAGTGTTGTCTTGCTTAGCCTACTCTTATTTCAGTATCTTCAGACGATTTTGTTCAGCTTAAGGAGATATTTTTCGAACTGGAAGGCCTCGAGTATTTTTTCCCAGCCCCTGCACTAACTGAGTCTTGTCAAGCTGGGTAAGCTCGTGTAGAGACAACAGGAATAAAGCATCAGCTACATTCACGAGTTGATGTTAAGGCCTGGCTGCCCTGAACACAAACACTGGCTTTTATGGATGGTGGTGTGTTGGATAAAGAGAGAGAGAGAGAGAGAGAGAGAGAGAGAATTCTGTTAATTTTGCAACGACGTGTACTTAAATGTTTTATATCTGGGTCTCTGTTTATTTTTTTATCCCTTCAAGTGAACAAAATGTACCGGCGTTGGAAAGAATTAAATTAAAAAATGACGTCCTTGGGCTGAATGGGTGAGCTCAGCCTGCAGGATGGGTGAGGGGCAACCACTGATAAGCTGGTTAAATCAATCTTCCCATCATCATCATCCCTGCCTGCCTGCCCCTGCTCCTTCCGGTATAGCATTCTCACGCTGTCCATCTTTTTCAGCTTTTTCTTCCTCCCTCCCTCCCTCCCTCCCTCCCTTCCTTCCCTTCCTTCCTCCCTCCCTCCCTCCCTCCCTCCCTTCCCTTCCTTCCTTTTTGACTTCCTCCTCCCTTTTCCCATTATCCCTGCACCTTCCCGTTTCGTTTGTCCTTCATTCCCTCTCCCTTTCTCCCTCCACCTTCCTTTATTCTCTTATCCTCATTCGTTTTCCCTTTACCCTCCCCCCTCTTCCCTTCCCTTTTATTCTCCCCTTTTTCCTTTTCGCTTTATTCCTCCCTTTTCTTTCCCTTTTATTCTTCCCTTTCCTTTTCCTTTTATTCTTCCCTTTCCTTTTCCTTTTATTCTTCCCTTTCTTTTTCCTTGTCCTTTACCTCCCTCCTTTTCCCTTTGCTGCTCCATCTTTCCTTATCCTTTTTTATTTCCTTTCCCTGTTTCTTCTTCGGATCTTCGTGTATCATTCTCTCTCCAGTTCCCTTTATCCCTCCCTCTGTCCCCCTCCTCTCCGTACATTTCCCCCCTCCCCCCTTCACATCTCTCCCTCCCCCCTAACATCTCCCTCTCCCTCCCCCCCTTCCGTTACTGTAACTAGCAAACGACCCACTTCTCACAACCTCTGTTTACACTCTGTCGATCCACTCTCAGATACTTTTCTCTCTTTCTTTCCGTAACTCACTCACTCTCTCCCTTTCTTTAAATTCTCTCTCTCTCTCTCTCTCTCTCTCTCTCTCTCTCTCTCTCTCTCTCTCTCTCTCTCTCATTCTGTTTATTTACTCTTTCCTCTTCTTCTTCTTGTTCATTTTCATTTTGCCTCTTTTGCGATCTTATTTTTATTCCACTTTGACATACCTTCACTTTTTTCATTTTTTTTTATTTCGTCAAGTTCTGTTTTATGTAATATTCATTCACGTTAGTTCCTTCAAAGCTTCATTTTTCGTTCTTTAAGAATTCAATAAAAGTCTAGTTTTATATTCTTTTTATTTAACGTTTGCCTTTTTATTCTCATTTGGCCGGATTTGTTATGCGTTTCTTTCATATTATTTTACCTTCACTTCTTTTTTTTTCCTCTCTCTGTCTCCTGTTGTTTGTCTTCTGTCTTTTTTTTATCCTCTTCCTTCTCAATCCCTCATTTATACTCACACCTTTTGCTTTTCCCTTCGTTTATTCCTTCACGTGATTTTATGTCGTTGTGGTGAGGGAAAGGCATTGATGGATGGAGTTTTTGTATGTACTTTTGTTGGTCACCAGGATAAGGTAGGGTGAGGTAGGGTAAGGCAAGACAAAGCAGAGCAAGGCAGGGTGAGGTAGAGTAAGGCAAGATGAAGCACAGCAAGGCTAGGTGAGGAAGGTAATTCAAAATAGTGTGGCTTATGATGCAGGGTAAGGTTGGCTAATGCTAGGTGAGGCAGGTTGTCAGGATGGAGTAAGGTAAGACAGGCAAAGCAAGAGGTAAGGCAAAGTGAGGAGACAGTGTGAGGCAGGGTAAGGCAAAGTGAGGAGACAAAGAGAGACAGGATAAGGCAAAGTGAGGAGACAAAGTGAGGCAGGATAAGGCAAAGTGAGGAGACAAAGAGAGACAGGGTAAGGCAAAATGAGGCAGGGTGAGACAGTGGGGCAGGGTAAGGCACAGTGAGGCAGGGTGCGACAGGGTGAGGTAGGTCACGGCAGGGGCGAGGATACAGTTGTTTCGCGGTTTTTATGATGAGGGGGTTGCGGCAGGGTGAGGCAGAGGCACCATGTACAGGAAGTGGTGACAGGAGGTGAGGCAGCGGTAGGCCAAGCGTGACAAAAGGTTAGGCAGAGGTGTGGCAGGGGAGGAGTCGAGGCGAGGAAGGGGTGGTGAAAGCTCAGGCAGAGGTGTTGTGGAGGTGTGGTAGGTGAGAAAGGTGTGTGGTAGAGGGGTGGTAGGTGAGGCAGAGGTGAGGTTCAGGTTTGGTAGGTGAGGTAGAGGTGTCGTTGAGGTGTGGTAGATGAGGCATAAGTTTGGCGGATGTGTGGTAGTTGTGATAGAGGATTAGGAAGTGAGGCAGGAATGTTGGTGAGGTGTGGCAAGATATTTGGAGATGTGGTAAGTGAAGCAGAAGTGGAGTAGCCCAATTTAGAGGTGGCAAAGGTGACGGACGATGTGACAGGAAAGGTAAGAGAGGACAGTCTGGATGGGTAGGTGAGGTGAGGAAAGGTGAGGGTGAGGCAGGAAGGGTGAATGAGGTGAGGCAAGTGAGTGTATTATTGATTAAACCATACACGCACATCACTTGGCTACCTGACGATATGTACCCACTGTCACTACCTCTATCACTGCCTCACTAACAACCTTACTACCTACCTACACACTGCCTCACTACCTATCTACACACTGCCTCACTACCTGCCTCACTGCTTCACTACCTACAAAAAATCACCTCACTGCTTACTTTGTTACCATACTTCCTCAGTACCTTACTCCCTCAGTACCTTCCTACCTCTCTACCTCAATGCTCATTACTTTATTCTCTACCTTTCTCGTTCACTATCTCCTGTACTCCTTACCATCTCACTCTTTCACTCTCATTTTCTACATCACTTGCCACATACTTCACTACCTACCTACCTCACTGCCTCACTCATTGTCTGCCTTACTCCCTACTTGTCTCATTTCCTTCAGTTTCCCTCCTGACCTTCCTCACTCCCTACCCACCTCGTTTCTTACCTACCTCGCTCCCTTCCTGCTTTCCCACCAACCTACCTTACTACCTTCCTCACCCATATCTGATGCTTCACCTCTCTGTTCGTCTCCTTATGTCACTCATTCATTCAGTGCATTATCCGTTGACTGTTCGGTCGACTACTTAATCATTCAAGCACTTGTATTCATTCACTCACTCACTCGCTCACATTCCTGACCCCCTTTTATCTTGTACCGCCACTCACTCTTACTCTTATGCTCGATTATCTTTCACTTTCTTACCCTTGACCTCACATTGCATACACTGTCATGTACTTTCTCATTCATCTGCTCACTGACTCACTCTCCTCTCTCTCTCTCTCTCTCTCTCTCTCTCTCTCTCTCTCTCTCTCGTCATTCTTCATTATGTCGCCTAACCTCAACTTTGTCCCACCTCTTTTCCCCTCAATTCTTGTGACCTAACTCCTCTGTTTATTTAACTTCTTTTACGTCAGATTGGATTCATGTTTGTACTTTCCTCTGTATCCCATTACACATATAATAACCTATTCTTCCTCAGCCAGAGAACGCCTTTGTGTGTGTGTGTGTGTGTGTGTGTGTGTGTGTGTGTGTGTGTGTGTGTGTGTGTGTGTGTGTGTGTAGATATAAACAGACATATAAACAAATAGTTATTTTACTGTCTCCTAAGGATTTTACTCAACTTAGAACGGATTAATTCGTACTAGAAGAATTACATATAACCTTCAATAACTACTTAAATTCAAGAGATCATTATCGGGCTAAATGAAATAGTCTAGAGTTAGCAAGAATGTGGCAAGACAAGCCCGTTATTGGCCACACAAAGGTAAAGGAACGAGAGCAAAGGAATAGTAGGGACGGACTGCAGTTTTGATGGATGATGGAACTGGGGTAGGAAAGTATTTTTTGTGGAAATGTGTGTTACTGATTTCATGGTTAGGGTGTAGTGAAGGTTTATTCCTAAATTTACACTAGAAATGAAAATATTGGAGAGGGTAAAGATGTGGGTGTCAGGGATAAAGAAATTGGTGCGAGTAGCTGGAATTTTGGTGGGAATGGGGAGAGACCAATGAGGGTATATCCTGTGAAGTTGGCTGCTGTAGAGTTAATGGTTTGGGCGCAGGGATGGTTTATTTCAAAGTTCTCTCTAACAAGAAGATAAGACAGCGTTGGTCACACTTACCTGGAGTTTTGTAACGCAGGTATAAAGGTGTCACCGTATGATTGGGGTTAATTTCTCCTCTCTCTCTCTCTCTCTCTCTCTCTCTCTCTCTCTCACCATTCCTACCCACCCACTGTACTACCTTCCCCAGCCCTTTTCTTTCATCCATGTCCCCCTGTCTTACATTGTTTTCTATCCCCTCGCTTCCTTTCCCCAGATTCACCTTCCCTTTAATACTCAAATGGAAACTCATCTCTCCTTACCCCACTATTTCCCCCCATTACCTCACTGTTTCCCCTCCTCACCTCACAGTTTCCCCTCATCACTTCACTTTCCCCTCATCACCTCACTGTTTCCCCTCATCACCTCACTGTTTCCCCTCATCACCTCACTGTTTCCCCTCATCACCTCACTGTTTCCCCTCATCACCTTACTGTTTCCCCTCATCACCTCACTGTTTCCCCTCAGCACCTCACTGTTGCCCCTCATCACCTCACTGTTTCCCCTCATCACCTTACTGTTTCCCCTCCTCATCTCAGTTTCCTCTCATCATATCATTGTTTCCCCTCATCAACTCATATCCCATCTCTTCTCTCCTTCATCCCCTCGTCTCTCTCTCATCACATCTCGCTTCACCTCTCGCTTATGCCAATATGTCCTTTTTATTTTATGATCTTTGTAATTATTCACTGTAGTAACATGTAAATTGTAGCCCAAATTACTCTTACAACTAGCTGGGAGGAATCTCAACGAGATAACTCCTCCATTATTGGCCACCCATGTAGTCATCATTTACTGACGCTGCCTCCTCACAGGGTGAGGATGGGGTGTCCAATAAACTAGCCCTACGGGGTCAAATTCAATTTCTCGTAGCCTTTACGTCCTCCACCTCCTCCTCTCCTCTTTTATCACCTTCTTCCAGCTCTACCCTTCCCCTCCTTTCTCCCCTCCCCTCCCCTCCTTTACCTCTCCCCTCCCCTCCAGTCCTTTACCTCTCCCATCCCCTCCATTCACCCTCCCCTCCCTCCCCTCCCCTCCCCTCCTTTATTCCCTCCCTTCGCCCATTCACACCATTCCTGTCCCTCCTCCCTCTCCCTTCCCTTCATCCCTCACTTCCTCTCACCTCTCCACACCCCTCTTTTTACTATTCAGCTTTCCTAACCACCCCACGCTCCTACTTTCACGGCTCACTTCCTCTCACTCTTTCCCTCTCCTTCATATCCCCTCCCCCCCACCCCATCCTTTCCCTCTCCTCACCTCCTTTCACCTTTACCCTTCACCCCTTTCACCCCTGCCTCAATCACCTTGCTTCACCCCTTCTGACTCCTTCCTTCCTTCCTTTCCTTGCATCACCTCTCACCTCTTTCTTCTTCATTCCTCTCACCTTGAACCCCCTCCTCACCTCGTCCAGCCTCTTCCTTACCCTCCAGTCACCCCTGCATCCCCCACCGCTACCCCTTACTACCTGTCACCTTTCCCTCCCTCTTACATCTCCTCAGCTTCTTTTACCTTTTCCATTCCTCCTCCTTCCTTTTTCTTCCTCACCCTCTCCTGCCCTTATCCTCTTCCCCTCACCCTCTCCCTCTCCCTCTTCTCTCCTCCATACCCTTTCCCCCCTCACACCCTCTCCCCCTTACACAGTCACCCCTTTCACACCCTCTCCCCCTTACACAGTCACCTCCGTCACACCCTTTCCCCTTCACACCCTCTTCCCCTCACACCCTCCTCCCCTCACACCCTCTCCCCTTCACACCCTCTTCCCCTCACACCCTCCTCCCCTCACACCCTCTCCCCTTCACACCCTCTTCCCCTCACACCCTCCTCACCTCCCACCCTCTCCCCTTCACACCCTCTTCCCCTCACACCCTCTCCCCCTCACACCCTCTCCTCCTCACACCCTCTCTCCTTCACACCCACTCCCCTTCACACCCTTTCCCCCTCATACCCTCTCATACCCTCTCCCCATCACACCTCTTCCCCTCACACCGCCTCCCCCTTACAAACCCTCCCCTCACAAACCTCCCCCTCACCTCGCTTCACCTCCCCTCAAGTCTCTCGCTTCTTCTGCAACTCCACCACCACCAAAGTTTCTTCATCTTCATTCCCGCTGTTTTATTCATCTCTCTCTCTCTCTCTCTCTCTCTCTCTCTCTCTCTCTCTCTCTCTCTCTCTCTCTCAATACTGATATATAGATATATATATATATATATATATATCTATATATATATATATATATATATATATATATATATATATATATATCCCGACGCCCTAATCCCGAAAAGGGTGGCCGCAGACAAAACGCCTCCAAGTCCCTCTGTCACCCACCATTTGACTACCCTCCCCCAACTCACCCCCCTCCCTCATATACCTCTCAACTCCATCCCTCCACCTCATCCTCGGTCTACCTGTCCCTCTCCCTCCCTCCACCTCACCTACATACACCCTTTTAGTCAGTCTTTCACTCTCCATTCTCTCCACATGTCCAAACCAATATATATATATATATATATATATATATATATATATATATATATATATATATATATATATATATAATGCTGGCGTTTGCGTGTTTTACAATTGCTCCTTCCTTTCGTTTAAATATTTTACATACTTTCACTTCGTTTGTACATTTTGCCTCTGACTTCCAGTTCTTCCCTGTAATTTTCTTTCCAGCATTATTCGTTGCTTTGCCTTTCTTGTTTTTTCTCGTTCATTTACTCCCCTCTCTCCACTTCCTCCCTTCCGTCCCTAGCCTTCGTTGCCTTCAGTATTTATTCTCCTGTTCGCTGACTCTCATTGCTTTCATTACTTCTCCCATTCACTGACTCCCTGTCCTTCGCTACCTCCCTTTCCTCTCACATACTTTCTTCCTTATCCTCCCTTTCACTTAGTTCCCTCCACCTTACTTTGTTCTCACTCATTTCCTCTTCCATTACGTCACTTTCTGTCGCCTTCCATCACTTTCCACAAAGACTAATACCATCTGTCCACATTCCTCCTCCCTTTCAGTGCTTCTCCCATCTCTCTTTCCTTGATCTGCTCCCTTCCTCTCTCTTGTACTCTCCTTCCTTGACCTCCTCCTCCCATCTTCTCTCCCTTTTCTTTATTGACCTCCTGCCACCAGTCTCTTTGTTTCACTTACCATTCTTCCTTAATCTACACTACCTCTCTCACTCGCTCTTCTTTCTTGACCTCTTCTCTTCCTCTCCCTCACTTACTCAGCTCTCGTGGCCTCTC
>NC_136959.1:46291200-46306378 GCF_032717465.1 Coenobita brevimanus
AGACGCGAATTATAGTGTGTCGTGTTGTGTGTCAGGTGTGTATGATATGTGGAGGGCCTGAGGTATGTGTCGTGTGTAATTTGTATTGTGATTAGATGTGTTGACATAAGGACTGCAACCGATCTATGTAATAATGTGTGCAGGGCTTTGGGAATGGGATGTGAATGTGAAACGGCGTGTGATGAGAAGGTGGAGAATGCTGCGAGGGGAGAGCGGTGGTTAGTTGGTGGGTGGTTGAAGGTTGTGTATGATGGAGTGTGTAGTGAATGGCATTTCGATAAGGGAGAGAGAGAGAGAGAGAGAGAGAGAGAGAGAGGACGGAAAAGTGATGGAGGGAAAAGGAGATAGAGAAGAAAGAGAATAAGAGAGAGGGGGAAGGGGAGAGGGAGAGGGGGGAAAGAAAGAGGGAAAGGGAGAGAGAGGGAAAGGAAAGAGAGGGAAGGGAAAGAGAGGGAAGGGAAAGAGAGGGAGAGGGGGAGGGGAAAGAGAGGGAGAGGGGGAGGAGAAAGAGAGGGTAGTAAGGAGAAAGAGGGGGAAGAGGGTAGGGGTAAAAGGAGAGGGGAGAGATAGGGAAGGGAGGAGTGGGAGAGGGAGAGGGTACGGGTAAAGAAGAAGTGGGGGAGAGGACAGACTTAGACACACAAAATGGACACAGACACTCTTCGACAAAACAAGACAGAGGGCAAGGGTAAAAGCAGAAAAGCGGAGAGAACATGTTACCTCCCAGTGTGTGTGTGTGTGTGTGTGTGTGTGTGTGTGTGTGTGTGTGTGTGAGAGAGAGAGAGAGGGGGGGTTGCGTGTGTAATGGTGGTAAATTCAGCGAGGCTACCGAGTTTCACACCACCGTAAGACCTGTACTGCAGGCCCCCCTCCCTCCCTCCCTTCCTCCTCTCATCCCTCTTCCCCCCATCCTTCTATCTCCCATCCCTCCTCCCCCACCCGTCTGCCTCCACTTCCCTTATCCCTTTACTTCCTCTTCCTCCCATCCTTCTGCTTCCCATCTCTCTTCCCCGATTTCCCCACCTCCCATTTCTACCCTCCCATCCCTATCCCCAATCCCTTCCTCCCCTTATCCCTCTCATCTTTCCCTTCTATTCCGCCTCTTCCTTTCCTTCCACCTTTTTCTTCCCTAATTTCTCCCATTCGTTCATGTTTCTTCTATTTTTCTCATTCCAGTGTTTCTTCCCATCTGTTTTTCTTTCTTTTCCCTTTGTCTTTCCTCTTCTCCTTTCTCCTATGCTTTCCTCTCTTCCTCATTTTTAACTTTTGTCTTCCTCTCACACGCTCCTCCCCTTCTTTTCCTTTCTCTCTATCTTCCTTGTGCATTCTCATTCCTCGTTTTTTCTTCCATTCTTCCCCCACCCCTATTCTGCTCTCTCTCTCTCTCTCTCTCTCTCTCTCTCTCTCTCTCTCTCTCTCTCTCTCTCTCTCTCTCTCTCTCTCTCTCTCTCTCTCGTTTGCATTATTTTTATCTTTTTCCCCTTCTATCTTCCTCTCCCCTTTGTCTTACTGCTCATCTCTTTCAGACTTTTTTTTTTCATATGTTCACCATTACTCATCCCTCTCGCTTCCTCTTCGCCTCTTCCTGTCTCTCCCTTTCACTTTGTCGTGCTTTCCATTTCTTCTCCAACTTCCTCTTCCTTCTCTCCGTTCCCTCATCTCACACTCTCCTGTCTCTCGCTTACATGCATTCCCTTCTCATTTCCCTTTCTCTTCGATTTTATGTTTAGTCTTTTATTTTATTTCTCGTCTCTTTCGTTTTCTTTTCCTTCCCAATCCCAGTCTCGTTTCAGTCATCATCCTTTACAGCCACACCACGCCACACCGCATCACACCACACCACCGCACTACACAGCATACTACTCCACACCTTACCTTTGAACATTTTTAACCTGCGGCGATTGTCAGCAGATCAATGAATGACCAGCGTTCTTCTACTTCTACTTCCTCTTCTGCTTTTGGCGGATTTGTTAAATGGAGGCCTTTGAAGACATGAAAATGGTACCATATAACGTAATTTGACATGGAGAATCCAAATCTGCCTTCAGCTGACACTTGAGGCGGCGCCATCTAGCGACAACTATAGTAAAAGTGATTAATTTAAATCTGTTGAGACATAAAAGTGGTCCCATATAAGGTTACTTGACATGGAGAATCCAAATTTGCTGTCAGCTGACGGCTGTGATTAAGTTACTGTTAAGGCTAGGTACTTTTTACTGCAAACTGTTTGAAACAAGAGCCTCGCCGCAGGTCACAGAGCAATTCTACTCTTGTTTGCACTATAGGCCTACCACACCACCACACCGCATACCGTGGCACACACTACCACCACTACCCCTCCCAGTCACCAACATCACATCGCATTTAACAGTACCCCCCACTACATACTCAGCACCTCAGCAGCGCAGCACACTGTCTACCCCTATCATCATCATCATCATCATCGTCATCACCACCACCATCATCACCACCACCATCATCACCACCACCATCACCACTATCATTACAGCAGCAGCAGCAGCAGCAGTAGTTGGAGCAGTATCAGCACATAGCAGCGTGCGATGAGGAGTCACGTAATGGTGTAATATATTGATGTGGCGAACAACACTGGGGACGCACACATCACGTGCCCTTCTTGTTACCTGTTCACTCACCTGATTAAATAATTCAGCGGGTAAGTCAACGGGGATGAATAGGGAAGAGTAATGTGTTGGGTGTCTTGATAACACAGTGTCGTTGTTGGTGGGACCCCAGGTACAAAGGGACAAGAACCTGGTGGACTGCAGGTCGAAGTTATCCACTGTCCCTTTTGGGAAGAGATGGAAAGAGTTGAGGGATGTTTACATAATGGCTCATTGGAGTCACCTCGTTATATCCTTCACACCGTGTGAAGACGCACCCTTCCACCACCCACAGCACCGTAAGATGTTCAGGTGGAAAACCTATGATGAGAAAAGTATAGACAGCTTTTCTAAGTGTGAGTTATGAGGTGCCTCTCCCAGTTATGAGCAGGCGCCCACAGGTATAGACATACTAGACACGTCTTCTAAATGATATATATATATATATATATATATATATATATATATATATATATATATATATATATATATATATATATATATATATATATATATATATATATATATATGTGTGTGTGTGTGTGTGTGTGTGTGTGTGTGTGTGTGTCCGACTCTGGACATAGGCTTCACAGCTTGCTATCAAGGCCCAGCAGTCCTCCTACATACCATACACCTCTACATGTCACCACTTCGGCGCTAACACCCACCGTCCATATTGAATACATGCTAGGGCTGTCTCATACAGGACTTGTGTATTGGTATTAGCGGGGGTATTTTTACATGTCGGCGGGTCTTCTGGTAGATCAGTAAAACCTGATTTAATGAAATTCAAATCGTTAAACCGTTCCCTGCTCCAGCGGGGATTTGAACCTGGGTCCGTTAGAACGGCAGGCCACCTCTCTACCGATTGCGCCACGCCTCCCCTGTAGGTCTAGAGCCTTTTGCTCGTAAAGGAACAAAGTAAAATTTAGGGTTACCTTTTTTTTCACTACATAGTCAAACTTTCAAACAAAATGTGAATGAGTTATTTTTCGAAGAGGGCACAATAAATGACAGTCGGTCTACCAACTGTATAAGTTTGCAGTTATCGTCGCCAAAATTATCCACACACAACACAAAGCCCAGGGAATCCCAGCAGTATTCAGAACGTGTACAGGGTTAGAGGTGCAGAGGCACACTTGTTTTTTTTTTTTTCTTATTTGACAGTGACAAGATTGTCTGGTCTGGCCGAGGACGCCGCTGCTGTACCATAAGTGTTAGAGGCCATTCCCTAGCTGTATGAATATCTAGTAGCAGCCACAATACAATAATAGTGTCTGGCGGTAGCCAAAGCAAAGTATAAATAGCTGGTGGTAGCCACAACAAAACATAAGTGTTGATGGCAGCCAGAAGATGTCGCCCAGCCACGATGCTTTATGATGTACTGAGTCTTGCACTTTTGTTTGTTTATATGTTACTTGTTTGCTTGTACAGGACAATTTTTCGGAGGCTAAAACTGGAGCAGAATAATAAAGTACTTCACCAAAAGTAGACAATCTTACTTCTACATTTATGAGTATACGTCATCGTGTAAGGAACCCTCTGAAATTTTAAAGTCACTCCTACCCAGCTCTGTATCAAATGTAGTATAAAAATATTCAATTATTTGGACGTTTACTTTCATTTAAGTACTGCAAAATTCTGCATCGTGGGCTAAGTCAGAGTTTCGAAGCTCAGATCATTTCATTTCATTTCATTCTCTTACCTGTGTCCTGTGGGGACTGTGTGCCCTGCGTGCACCAGTGCTTGTTTTATTTAATTCTCTGTCACGATTTCATTATGTGTTTCTGTTCGTTATATTACTTAAGCTGTGTACTCCACCACTTTTTCCTTTGCCCTTTCAATATTTTCCTACAACCCCTCAAGGAATCCACCTCACGACTTAGTCTATTCTATCAGTCTAGCACTCAGTATGATCAATGTAGCCCCTTCACATAAGTCACCACACCCAACCTTATCAGTTCTTATCTCCCCATTACTCCTCACTGTCACTCCAATCGCCTTACATTTTTCGCTGTTCTGTCGCTCATACTGCTCCTAATATTTGGCATATCACTCATCCTTATCACATTTCATCCCATCACCCCTCTCTATCTTGTTATTACCCCTCACATCACCCATCACACCTCTCTGTCTAGTTATTACCCCTCACATCACCCATCACCCCTCTCTGTTCTGCCATGATCTTAAACTTCACTCCATCACTTCTGTCTGTCATCGCGTCATACTTCACCCCATCACCCCTCTCTCTCCAGTCATCACTTCACACTTCACCCTATCAGCCCTGTCTGTCCTGTCATCACCACACGCTTCACCCCACCACATCACCTCTCTCTGTCCTGTCATCACCACACGCTTCACCCCACCACATCACCTCTCTCTGTCCTGTCATCACCACACGCTTCACCCCACCACATCACCTCTGTCCTGTCATCACCACACGCTTCACCCCACCACATCACCTCTCTCTGTCCTGTCATCACCACACGCTTCACCCCATCACATCATCCCTCTCTGTCCTGTCATCACCACACACTTCACCCCATCACATCATTCACTATTCAAGTTGGAGGAGTCGCACAGATGAACACAAACAGGCCACAGATACTTGCACCTTGACCCACCACTTACCATCATGGACAGATTTTTCTTTTCGATTTGCCTCGTGGTTTCTTTTATATTTCTCCGTCATTTTTGCAAAGTTGTTTGGTCCTTTTATACTTTCCCATTTTAGTGGTTGAGATTATCAGCACGTTTATCCTCCTCACTTTACATTTCTCTCCCCCATCCCTCTCAGTCCTGTCATGTGCATGGTGCTATACTCTCTTTTCCTTAACGTGGTGGACAATTGCCATCTCTCCTTGAATGCTGAGTTATGGCACATCAGCATTAGAATATATGGTGCTAGTTACAAAGAAGTGCTGTGTAAAAGATGAAGAACCGTAGCATTGTCATTGCCACTGAGCTACCGTACATCAGGAACTGCAGAAGGACGAAATCTGGGCCGAATGAAAGTGAAACAATTAGGGATGGAAACCTAGACCACGTGGGTTTTCTCTAATGAGGATGGTTTTCTTCTTTATCGTTGTTATGGACCAGAGGCCGTATTAGTAAACTCTGAGCTAAGCTGTGTATAAGATATCCTAGTTATGCCCGTCCCTTCACTCATGCAGCTACCAAACACTTCACATCAGGCTAAGTTGAATAACAGCCTTAAACGTACGAAATGATTCATGATGATATCTGTTAGGGAGACATAAAAATTGGTTAAGTCTCTTATGAATACGCCTGCCCAGAGTTTGCTTGTGTTGTGTGGTGGAGGGGCTGTTGTTGAGTTAGGTGTCGTTCTGGTTTATTAGCTTTGTCGCCCTTCTCCTACATCTACGGCAGGTTGCAAGGACCTTATCTGTGTCACTTAATCCCATCACTGCGACAGTGTAATTTTGCCTTAATCTTACTGGTTTCAGACGATATAACTCGGCTTAGGATAGATTTGTCGAACAGGATGGGATGGATATAGTTACAGGAGACCTTCCATAAGCTGAACAAAGTAGTTTGGTGGTGACATTGTATAAACGAAATATGTCATTGGATTAAAGGGGTTTATTTCCCATCTGAGGTACGTACTTTTTTCTTCTTAGAATGAGCGTCAGACTACCCACTAATCAGTGAGCAATACGTTGTGTCAGTCATTCACTTCTCGAAGGAAAAAAATAACAGAAATAAGTGGTTTTGCCTTTGCAAGAACAAAGAGCTTTTTTACATAATGAAAGCCGTGGCTGTCCAGGCCTCAATCACGCACGCAATTACGGAGCATTAGAGAGTAATCAGAGAGAGGATGTAATAATTCATGAGTGTGGATAAGCAGTATTCCGTAATATATTAAACCCTGGAATCTAGTGACGTTGTTCTTTGTTAATTCTTTGATGCCACCAGACGATTTTTACTCAGTTCAGGGAAGATGTCTCGTAGTGGAGGGATTGATTAAAGTTATATCTTGCCTATTCAGTTTGGGTTCCTTCATCCGAACAAAACCTTCTGGAAATTACAAGAATGAGATACAAAAGACGTCACGGTATTGAAGGGGTTAAATGTTGAGAAGTGTTTAATATATGGACTCAAGAGCTACCACACCCACCCACCTGATGGACGAATGTTAAGTTGTTTTTACCGGTACTTACTTGTGTTAATCCTTTCAGTCCCATGACAATTTTTATTCTCTTCTTGCCATCCGTAAACAGTTTTATTTTATTTTTCAATCGGAGAGGGTAGGTGTAATTCCTCAGTAACTCATTCACGTCTCGGCTGCTCCTGTATGCTGACTAAAATCGTCTGGATGTAGCAGACATAAGACAAGAATTACGTCCTCGTGTTGAAGGAGTGGTGTTGGGAAATGTTAAGATACACCGTGTACAGAGAGAGAGAAATAAGTGTCTTCCCAAAATCTGACGAATACTTGGAGGAAAAATGGAACCATCTGAAACACACACTAGTAGGGATAGGGTTTTCATTTTATTTCGCCAGTTGTAAATATCTTCAGACGGAACTGGGAAGATAGTTATTTCTTGGACTGAACAGTGTCAGTCAAGCGTGTTTAGGAGACTGACGCATTAATTACCGATCAGCCAATTGGCGACTAAAATCGTCAGCATTAGCCAGAGGAATATGAGTAACTCGCCAGCTCAAGTTTAACCCCTTCAAACCAATGGCGGTTTTTCTATAATGTTCTGCCTAAATTCAGACAATTTAATTTACCCCAGGATAGATTTTGCGAACAAGAGGGGTTAGATATAGCCTTCACTTACCCTTTCACTAACAAGTTCCTGAGTGAAATTGTCTGGAATTAACAGGAATATAACATTTCGTACAGGGCTGCAGGAGTTAAGAGTTAAGGATGACGTAACTCTATGTTGTTATCCACTGAAAGTTGAACTTCTGTTACCACACTGTTATGTAACATGTTAGTACGTTATGCATCGAGTGTAATGTTATATGTTCCTCCATTACAAGTTATATAGCAAAATATACCTTTAGACATCCAGAAAAAAATAACGCGTACAGGCATGTATTTTTGCTCATGGTATTGCTCCCACGTATCTAATATACAGTCTTCGCCTGCAGTTGGTGTGATTACTTTCAAGAGATAATGAGTTTCTTCCTCACGACAGTTATGAGTTTCAGGAAGATAAATGTATTTTTTAGAGTTGTTAGTGGCGCTGCAAGTCTTGTGTTTCCTATACCCTCGCCACTTTAACTTGTCTAAAATTGCCATCTCTCCATCTTGAATACTGGACTGTACCCTGACTCTTCCTGGCCTATTCTTACACACGTTGGTTATGTCTTTTGTAGAATTAGTTGTCGTCTTTCCCCCAACAGGTAACCTCGCGATGGACCAATAGACCAGCTGTTATCTGTACTACCTACTCATCCTGTGTATTAATAGAGTAACCCTAGAATGCGATGATAGCCACGAAAAGCGTAGTAAAGAATGTAAACCACAGTACTGGTATGTCATATTGTGCCACTGAACTACAGTAAATAAGCTGCAAAATGACGGAAGTGCCCAAGTTCAGGTGGACGAACTATAGTCTGTGACCGCTCTTTGTTGACATTTACCTGGGATACCTCCTTGTTGTGTATGCGCGGCTGGATCGTCTAGTCTTCCATACATAGGATGACTCCTGCCTGTCTGTCCCATGATAATTTGGTCGTCATCTGGAACAAGGCCTTCATCTGGAGTGTCTTCATTCTTCTCTGTCACCCAGCCGGTTAGCGTCACCATCCGTGTCACCATTCAGCATCAATATATCTATCTCTCAGCTCGATAACTATCTGCACTCAATCCCATCCACTCGGAACCATCATTCCATCACTCCATAGCACTCCATCATTCCTCCACCACTTAGTCACTGAGCACCAGCATTCTACTACCCTGCACCATCCACCCTTGTCATTCACCCCGTCACCCCCTGCTGACCAGATGTATATCATTATCATTCAGTCCAAACGTCCAGCGCTACATCTTTCACCCAGTCTGTGTCACTAGGCATTATGACAAACATTTACTCATCTCATTACTTCCCCATCCTCCTCATTCTCACTCCCCCACTCCATTTCATCATACCGTGTCTTCCCCAGTCCCCCCCACCCCATCATCCCAACACATCATCACATCCTCTCACTCTTTCTCCGTATCAATTCCCTTTCTCTCCTTCACTACCCAAGCGTTTCCCTCTCCATCACCCCCATCACTCCATCACCACACCACTCCATCACCACATTACTCTGCTCCATTACCACATCACTCTACTCCATCACCACATCATTCCATCACCCCATCACTCCATCACTCCACCACCTCCATCACCCCACCCCTTCTCCTCTCCATCACCCAACCATCCCCCCACTCTCCACCATCCCATCACTCCATCACCCCATCAGTCCCGCAGGCATCCCGTGTTTTCCGCCAGCGCGTGATTGACTTTTACAGCGGGGAGTGAGGGTTTATGGCGGGTGGGGAGAAGATCCTCAGGTTTTCCTCCCAGACGCTGCCACCACGGACGAGGCTGTGGGGAGGACGGGCTGTGGGAGAAGTACTTAGTGGGGTTGCTGTGGGGAGAGGATTTGTGAGAGGAGTATGCTGTGAGGGAAATGGCTGGAGAGGAGTAATGGGGAATATGGTGTGGGAGACAGTTAGGGGAGAAGTATGGAGGGGAGGAGACGGTTGGGGAGGAATAAGAAAGAAGTTAGCTGTGGGGAGATGTTTGGGTTACTCGTTGTGGGGTGAGGGATGGGGTGGGATGTGGGGGGAAGGGCAGAATTTGCTTTGAGTAAATGGTTGAGGAGAGGATGGGACGTATGCTATGGGTAGAGGATTTGAAGGAGGAGTTCGAGGGGGTGTTGGGAGACTTTGGAGAAAATAAGGGAGGTTTGCTGTAGGGCAGGGGTTGGGGGAGGGGTATAGAAGGGGGGTTTACTGGGGGCTTTGTTCTGGGGAGATGGTTTGGGGAGGAGTGCGGGGTGGGGAGTGAAGGAAGCTGTGTGGGGATTTTTAGTAAAGTGTATGCAGAGTGTAGGACGACGATTTTTCTTTTGGTGAGAGAGAGAGAGAGAGAGAGAGAGAGAGAGAGAGAGAGAGAGAGAGAGAAACTGTATCACTCCTTCAGCTCTGTAGTCCATTTATAGGTTGTTTAATGCATTGTCTAATGCACTAAATAGACATCGTTGTGCTGAAGGGGTTAAACGTAGCGGGACAGTATGCTTGGGAATGTGGTCCAGTTCCACTTTACACCCACAATCCGACGAGTTTATTCACCTTAGGACTGACTTTTTGAAATGGAAAAATTAGATGTAGCCATCAATAGCCTAGACCCTAAGTTGAATATAATAGTTTGATGGTAGCTCGACTCAAGTGAAGAATATGTCATCGTGTTGAAAGGGTTACAGAAAGTGTGTAGTGATATGGGAAATTTGTGAGGATCAAAGTATTGTATGAAGATTTGGGGAAGGTGGTTGAGATTGGACGGAGTGTGATGTTTGGAAAAGGTGTGTGGAGGTTTGGTGATGTCCTGTGAGGATTTAAGCAGCCTCTGTATGCTGAGTATGGTGGAAAGGATTGCATATTTGGTATGTTAGTGCTCAGCTTAACTTTCGTATGGCATAAATGCAAAAGATCGATTCGTGGAGTTTGATTCTTGAGGCATGTGTGTGGAGTACGTAAAGTAGAGTGGATAGCATAAGAAATATGATTCGTGAAAGATGTGGAGTAAGAAAGACTGTTGGCGACAGAGTAGAAGATAGTTCTTAGACGTTATGGCCATATGTAAAACAGGGATGTACACAGCGTGGTGAAAAGAGTATATTATGTGAGATGGAAGGTGGCAGATGGCAAGGTAAGCCATGAAGAAGGTGGATGAATACTGTAAGAGAATGTGTAAGAAAGCGAGGTGTGGAAGTTGATGAGGCAGGGAAACTGGCAGCGGATCCAGTTGGTAAGATGAATTATTATGTACGGCGGGTCACATGACAAGGGTTTAGCGCCCCTTTGTTAACCTGACAGTCGACCGATGGACTCAAACTGGCAGGTTTATGTAAAGCTCATCTGTGAAGAAAAATATGTGCAGACCGTTAACCTGTGAGATGGAGCCAGAATTACTTGGACATGAGTGGTGTGTGAGTGAGCGTTTGGCCAATGTCACTGGTAATGCTGCTGGTAGCTCTCACACATATGTACTATTTCTTTGCTTGTGGATATTAAGTTCTATGGTGGGGAAAAAAAAACGTCATGATAATGCTGTTGTTGTTGTTGATGATGATGATGATGATGATGATGATGATGATTTTCTACTGCTAAATGGGGTTTCTTTTGTTAGCTATGTGGGTGGAGTAGCGTTTGAAGAAGATGCCGCAGTTAAATACACGACGTAGTTAGGGGGAATGTCCTGCAAATTATTATGAGGTCTGATTAAAGGCAGATGTTGGTGAAGTAGTTGAGGGTGGTATGTTATGCTGGAGAGGGGTTTTTGTTAGGGAGATGGTGGGTGGTACGTCAGGCAGGAATGGGGGGTTTTGTGAGGTTGATTTTGGGTTGTAGGAGGGTGGGTGTTTGAGGAGACTGACTGGCCGCTGTAATGTGGCCTGCTTGATGGCGGTGTGTGGGCGGTATATGGGGCTTTGTGGTGGATGTAAAGGATAGGCTGGCGGGGACAAAGCAGTTTGTTTCACAGCGGACTGGCGGTTTACTGAGAGCGTGCACGACAGATGATGGAACTTTACCCCGCTATGTACTTCTAGGTTTAATTCCGTGCAGGTTTATGTGGCAGGTTAGTTACGTGAGGATTTCTATGTCAGTTATTTACGTGCAGATTTCTGTGGCAGTTTACTTAAAGCTGGTTTTATGTGTCAGTTAATTTACATGCGGTATATGTGGCAGTGTATTTACGTGAAGGTTTATGTGGCAAATTATGTGCGGGTTACGTGGCAGTTTGTTTACATGATGGTTAATGTGGCAGTGTATTTACTTTCAGGTTTACGTGCCAAATTATGTGCAGGTTTATGTGGAAGTAAATTTTTGTGGCACTTCATTTACGTGGCAGTTTATATATCTGACATTTTATTTATGAGGCAGTTTATTGACGTGACAGCTTATTTTAGGGGGCGTTTGTGGCCGCTGTTTAAGGTGTGTAAAATGTGTAGGCTATAGTAGCCAGCAGGTGCCAAGTATGGTTTGTGAAGGATGGGTGTAGCGTATAAGACGGATGTGTGAGAGGGACTGCTGGACGAAGTAGTAGAAGAAGAAGAGGAAGAATGTAAAGAAGAAGGAGAAGAAGGAAAAGAAGAAGGAGGAGGAGGAGGAGAAGAAAAAGATGAAGGAAAAAAAGGAGGAGGAGGAGGAGGAGGAGGAGAAGAAGAAGAAGAAGAAGACGAAGAAGAAGAAGGGGAAAAAAAGAAGGAGGAGGAGGAGGAGGAAAAGAAGAAAAAAAAGAAGGAAAAGAAGGAGAAGGAGAAGAAGAAAGAAAAGTAATAAAAAAGAAGAGGAGGAGGAGGAAAAAGAATTAAGATGAATGAATATCGATTAGCTACAGGAGATTCAGTATTTTTATCAGGTCACAATCTTCCCGCAGAATACGACACACAAGCTCGATGTTAAATCCAGGTTCCCAGTTATATTGTTTTGTGGACATTGTCATCGAAGAGACAGACTGAGTTCATGAATCTGACAGGCCAATTGGGAGGTATTAATCCATTTAGCCGGAGGACATCATTTATATTTTATTTTTTCGCTATTTCCTGACAAATTTACTTATCTTCTTGAAAGACTTCTCATAATGAAAGGGTTAAAGAAGGCTCTATCTAACCCTTGCAATACATAGATAGATAGATAGATAGATATAGATATAGATATATAGATATATTTATTTATAAGAGATTATCTTCCTGTCCCTTGTTCATGAAAATTGAGGGGGGCAGGTATATAAAACTCTCTGAACAGCTCTAACGGGTGTAACTTTTTACGACGAATTTAGCTGTGTACTGGTACATTACAATTGTTAAAATTGAGCCGCTGGTGGCCAAAATTAGAACTAATTAGAAATAATCAAGTCAGCATGATGGAGACGTGGTAGCCAGTTATTGTAGATTTTTTCTTCTACAACCCGATCATCATTAGCTATAACGGGTCGGATGGGTGGATGGATTGATGGGGTGAGCTGGGCAGGGTTAGTTGGAGGGTGGGTAGTGGGAAAATAGGTCAGTGGTAGGAATAGGTCCATGGGGAATATATCCCTGGGTTAATGGGCCCAAAGAGGAACTTAAGTCTAATGGGTATTTAAATGGGACCCCGGGGTCTTCTCCCACAGGGGTAGTGGCCATGAAGGGTCCCAGGCAATGCTAGTATGCATGTTTATAGGGTCCCAAACAACGCCGGGTACCCCAGCGAGCGCAAGATTAAATAGTTCAGAAAGAGCAACGGAAAATAAATTATAACAAATTCCAGTATTAGTGAGGTTAAGGATGTCGTTGTGTGGTGAGGAGAGGGTCATTCACAGGGATTTGAGGAAGACGTGGAGTGGATCATGGAAGTGCAGTTATTTGTTGTCGGTCCACGTGTGAGTTTATTGACAATATTCAGTCAGCTTATTCAAGGTCTTCCTGTCTGTTGGTACAGGTGGTCTACTGTAGGTGAAGGGCACTCTATCATGTAGCATAAATTAAGCTTAATAGAGAGAATGTCAGTATGTTGTGATATTTGTCATGAAAGTTTAGTGAATGAGTGAGTTGTAGTACAGTAGGTAAAGCACAACATTTCTGACATTAAGAAAGGCAGTCTAGGATCAGTAGTTACGTCTGTGCGAGCAACACAGTATATTCAGTGGCGAGGATTTAAGCACCATTAGGAGGCCAGAGAATGGTTTACTGCGGGGTGAGCGAGTAAAACCAGCCCCTGAAACATAAACCCAACTCTCCACAATGCTCGCGGGTTTTCTCGGACACAAGAACCGGCCCCGAGGGAGTGTGAGTGGCGGGGAGCATCGATAAAGCGTAAATCAGGCTTCTTTCTCAGTTGTATGCAGTGGCCTCGTAAAGCACTGACTCTCCCCATCCCACCCCCTGCTGTGGCTGTGGTTTCTGTAAGTTTATGTCTATCTAATATATATATATATATATATATATATATATATATATATATATATATATATGTATATATATGTATATATATATACATATATATATACATATATATATACATATATATATATATATGTATATATATATGTATATATATATATATATATTTATATATGTATATATATGTATATATATATATATATATATATATTGCTTATTAGGCCTGATATATGAGGCTGTTTGTTTCGTGTTTTTGTAATCAGGTTGTATGTCGCATTATTTTATATGGTGAGAACAAAACATGGTCATGATGAAATGATGATTATAATGAGCATGATCAAGATGTAAAAACAGACCGTAAGCAGAGAACCTGTAAAACTAACTTGTGCCTTTCAAAGAAGCTTGTCAGAAAGAATGTCAAAATAAAAGTCCATTCATTTCAAGATGTGAGGATGCATGGCGGGTAAAAAGATGAATTAAAAGAAAGTGGGGAAGAAAAAATTGAGTAAGACAGTCTCAGACTTGCCCAGCTGTGTGCATATGGGATCGACCGTACTCGTCTACTCCAGCATTGGAAAGGTGGACAGAAAAAAGGTGTGTGTGGGTGGGTAGGTGGGGCTAGATGGGTGCTGCGTTCCCACATGATAAGGAAAGGTGGCAAGCAGCAAGTTCAGCAGAGCGATGGCCTAAGCAAGATCGACAGAAGAGAGAAAGGTATGTATTGGCTGAATGTCGGTAACAGTGTACAAGTATGAGCTGATGAAAGGAAATGGATATCAGCCCACCTTGTGTAGAAGTGCTTTATGTGGAGAGCTCCTCTTCTTCCTCCTCCTCCTCCTGTCTCTCCTCCTGTCCCTCCTCCTCTCCCTCCTCTCTCTCTCTCTCTCTCTCTCTCTCTCTCTCTAACACACACACACACACACACACACACACACAGGGCAAGTAAGACCCCCTGTATAATACTCAGCTAGGTTGAAGAAAGCACTGAGTCGATTGATGACACCTAACTGCAAAAGAGTAAGTAATGTGGTCCCACCAAAACAGATTACGGGAAATGGAGGCATCGAGGAAATAGAGGGGTTATTAAGTACTGAGGTGTATGTTGTTGAAGGTAAAGGGAAAGGTGCTGTGAAGACTGTGTCGAGTTAAAAGGTGAAGGCATCGAGGTTCTTTTGCCCCAGTCACAAACAGGACAGCGAGAAGTCAGGTGTGTCAGATCCTTACCTTATAATTGTTATGATAAGTGTGTTGGACGCAGTGTGAATGAGTCTGAAAAGCGAAGGGTGTAGTGATCAATGTAGGAGTGGATAGGGCTGTTTGTTATTGCTTTATAATCCTGTGTAAGGGGGATGAAGGATAGTTATTGCCTCTTCAGGTATGACTTCATTACCTTGCTTATTAGCTGACTTCGCGGAAGAGAATGTGACTTC